>NC_142520.1:31124314-31169314 GCF_964205215.1 Stylophora pistillata
TATATCAACAAAGTTGAAATGGTAAATTGGCCACCGTAATGATTACAAAAGCTGACGTTTCGAGCGCTAGCCCTTCGTCGGAGCGAATGACGAAGGGCTAACGCTTGAAACGTCAGCTTTTGTAATCATTACGGTGGCCAATTTACCATTTCAACTTTGTTGATATATCCAAATTATTTCGTTACTCCCACCGACGCAGCCCCAAACAGTTTCTTTCGAAACTATCAGCCTTTAATCTAGCTAAAGCTAGCTGTCCTTGCATTTGATAACTCCAAGATGTTTCTTTTTTTACATAATATTTGCCAGCCACTATACCAAGGCAGTGAGCTGCTGCAACATGGGGTTGAAGATTTCTCTCGCTAAAAATGCTCTTTACCTCTAAAAGTGTCTTGGCACAACACTTACAAACTTGAATTCTGTCTGGAGAAGCTCCCACATATGGATACTGTTTGTCTACGATAAGACCACTTTGAAAAACCTCCAAACCCCTATGTTTTGTTCTATGTTTCTTGATATACTCTTTGATGGCCACAACTTCCTTCTCGTGACCCCAAGAAAACTGATGTGGGGTGCTGTCCTCACTAAGAGGACAATAATTCGTTAACAACTTCACTGTATTTTTGGAATTGGTTGTCTCTTTCATGTGGCATACCTTGTAAAAATTGGAGGCAGTTATCCTCCCTGCCCTCTGTGAAAACCAAAATTTTAAATTACTTGTACTTTGACTCAATGTTTTCTGAAATATTACCTCAGTTACAAACTCAGAATGATGCAGAAACTCTAAAAAGCTACTACAATGCTCATACGTAGGATTTTCCAAACTTTCACAATTATTTTGAGCAACAAATATGTCAGCTAACTCTTTAAGGGAATACACCTCTGCATATTCTACTATTTCCTCATGATCAATGTCAGCAGATGTGATCTGGTCCAAGAGTTATTCTTCGCTCACAACCTGGACTGGGGGTTTTGTTATAAACTGCAAAGCTACACATGAAGGGGCAGCTTCTAATAATGTATTATAAAACTTCTCTTGGAATGACTGAGAGAGATTATCAGAGCACAAAGGGTTAATGAGGTTTTGGACAATCCTTAGATATTTTTCCATACTCTGATTTTTAAAATTTAACATTTTCCATTGAAACAGCATTTACTGTGATTCATTTCCATTTCACCCAAAGGCAAGAAACTGACGTGCACGTCTCCAAGTCGGATGGGGAAGTAATTTTCCTCCTGGCAGTGTTATCTTGGAATTATTTAACTCATCCCGTTTCGTTGATTCCTCTTCAATTTTTGGAACTTTTATTTCCGCTGCATTCTTACATAGCTCCAGTAGTTCTGCTCTTCTCCTACTCTTACCGTTAATAGAAATTTGAATATCTCTTTCTCTTAAAAACTTTTGAAGCTCAGATACTCTCATATCGGCAAAGTTGGCAGGATTCGCGGCCATGCTGAGACAACTTCTATTCCCCTCAGCCTCGTCTTGGTGCTAAAAACTAATTACCAGACTCTCTCGCACTAACAATTCGAAACTAGCCTATTGCCGTGCATAAAATACGGGAAGGTCGAAAATTTCTGTTGACACATGCTCGCCAAAATCGCTCGAAAACAACACTTAAATACTTTCCTTCGAATCAAAACTCGGCAGCACGAAAGCCAAATAGTTGCTCTTTGAGTTCACCGAAAAAAAAGCCACAAAAGTCGGTTTGTCGAGCAACCAATTCAGCGAGAATTTCAAATTAACGGCCGTTCGGAATTTTGCTAATGCGTGGAAGGAACTTCTTGTGCAGCTGAGAGACCGTTAATGCGCGGTCAACCTGGAACCTAGTTAAATCTCTCTCAACGAGTCCTCCTCATAGTCTTCTAACACCAACTCTTCACACGAGTAAGAGGATATTTGTAAAAATCCATTGAAAACAGTTAAGATGGACGGTATCGACGATCTAGTCAAGTCGATGAGTTTACCCGGGGTACCTTAGTATGTGTGAAGAGTTGGTGTTAGAAAACTACTCACTACGAAGGTAAGACTTTATTTCTTTGATTATTTCACACAACTTTACATTTATGGAGCTTAAAAGCAAGTCCAACTAAACCACTATACAAACTCTTTAATTATTCACTGTGAAAGAGCCTGTGACAGAGCTTGGACAACCTGTGGCTTACATGAACACCGCATGTTCTGGAAATCAAGAAGAACTTTGCAGCTAAGTTAGACTTAATGAAACGATCTAGATTTTTACCGATAAAGGTACTACGCGATCCTTATTTTAAAGTAATTCTGCCGTTCGTACAGTATGGTCAATTATTGGGGGGTGCATGCAGTAATTCGGATTTGTTATGATCCATAGAACGATTACACTGCCGAGCAGCTAGAATTATCTATAACTACGGTGGCCTACAAGTGCACACCGAATTTTGAACTTTTGAACTTTTTGGACTTTATTTATTATTTAGACACGGTAAATCTATCAGATAAAATGATAATATTATTACAATCTATTATTACAGTTACAATCTATTTTAATCTATATAAACATGATCTAAAATTTAAAAGTGAAATAGAAAAAAAATAAAGAAATTCTGCTTTACATAGATGCCGTGTGTGTTTTGTCGATTCAGACGAAGAAATTGCGACAACCATTTCGGAAGGATTGAAGTGATTTTGCTTGCCGCAATTCAGGGGACAAGCTATTCCAGATAACCGCACCGTTATAGCTAAAGCTATTTTTCAGGAAATTGGTGCGGGGCAATGGAACAGCTAGTTTGTTTTCAGAGTTCCTTAGATTATATGGAGGATCATATTTAGTGAAAAGAGAACCAAGATAGTCGGACGCAAGACCATGTATAGATTTATAGACCATGGTGGCCACTTGTATTTGTCGCTGAGTATCTAACCGTCTCCAGTTAAGTTGCACAAAAAGAGGATCAGCGCTTGTGTCATAACTGGAGAAGGTCAGAATACGGGCAGCCCGGTTTTCAAAAATTCAAAAACTCTGCACCGAATTCGAAATGCCCACACCAAATTCAAATTGCTCACACCGAATTCTAAATCTCCACACCGAATTCTAAATCTCCACGCCGAATTCAAATTGTTCACACCGAATTCTAAATCTCCACACCGAATTCTAAATCTCAACGCCGAATTCAAATAGGCTATTTTACAGTTCTGTACTTAGTTGCCAAGCCTTTGATTCAGATTCAGATAAAGATGACCTTGTTGTGATAGAGACCTGTATCTAGTTAGCATGATAACAAAATGAGTTACATTTGAAAGGTAGCAAGGTTTGTATCATAACAAGGTCATCTCTAGCCTCACTCCCGTTCAAAGGCTTGGCAACCAAGCACAACTGTGAAATGGACTATTGCTCACACCGAATTCCAAAGATCTGGGAGACTGGACCGAGTATTGTTTCATCGAATTGGCATTGCTTTGGCCCCGGGCGTTTAGTAGCCCATCTGCCGTTAGAATGTCTTTCGGCATTTTCTGTAGGTGGTCAGGCAAGACCGTGGTTTCGATCCTAATCTTGTGGATCTCGTCAGTTGCCGATTAACTAAATAGACTGGTAGAGATTCGTGCTCGGTATCAGTCACATACGAGGTGTTTCACAACCATTTCGTACTCGCTAGAAGGATCGAAAATCCTTTGTCTCTATTGGCTCTTACTTTTGGCCAATTGTGTGTACGTATCCACGATCCTTTCCGTTGGGGCATAAGTTGTGTTTTTCGTATAGGGTAAGATGCAATATTTTGAGCAGATGCTGCAATGTTTTTGCAGGGAGACTTTCCTGCATTGGTTTAGTGTTGTTCTTCATTGATTACTCTGTTTTCGGGGCAATATCTTGCTTAGTTTTAAGTGAAATTGATGTTTTTGCAGTTTATTGCTCAATGTTATTCATTCATGTGGATTCCATGGTACTTTTGCAAAAAACACAAAATAACTTCATACTCGTACCCCTCATTAAAGTAATACTTTATCAGAAGCTTTCCGAGATCAAGCTCGATACCGCAGTTGGAACAAAATCGGTTAATAGATATCGTTGCGCCACAGTCATCACATTTTAACCCTACTGTTCTAGTCGCCATTTTCTTTTCCCCATAATTTAATTCGATGAAACAATACTCGGTCCAGTCTCCCAGATCTTTGGAATTCGGTGTGAGCAATTTGAACTCAGGGTGGAGATTTAGAATTCGGTGGGGAGATTTAGAATTCGGTGTGGAGATTTAGAATTCGGTGTGGAGATTTAGAATTCGGTGTGGAGATTTAGAATTCGGTGTGGAGATTTAGAATTCGGTGTGGAGATTTAGAATTCGGTGTGGAGATTTAGAATTCGGTGTGGAGATTTAGAATTCGGTGTGGAGATTTAGAATTCGGTGTGGAGATTTAGAATTCGGTGTGGAGATTTAGAATTCGGAGTGGAGATTTAGAATTCTGTGTGGAGATTTAGAATTCGGTGTGGAGATTTAGAATTCGGTGTGCACTTGTGGGCCACCGTAAAAATAACCTGCCTAAAGACATGACATCATGCGACGTGCTCAATTATAACCACTGGTCTACTCTATTTTCACTCTACAAGATGGATATTTTTAAGCTTTTCTATGAAGCACGTAATGAGTCTCTCCCACAATTATTATACAAGGATATTTACATCAAACGTTCCAATGGCTATTCATTGAAAGGAGACTATCCACTGATAGTTCCAAGATTTAATACTAGGTTTATGAAAGATTCCCTTACCTGTAGAGGTGCAATCTTTTGGAATACTATAGGCTTAAATGAACGTAATATCTTGCACAAAAACCCGAATGAGCTGTTTCGAAATTTCAAAACAAAGCCTTATCTTAGAGATTTTAAATTTAATATTGCTTTAGCTTCACCTGTCCGCCATAAAAATGATGACTCTCTATTTTTGATTAAGATGTTAGTGCTAGCCTTTTATTTATTTAGCTGGTCTTCTTGTTTAAATTATGTATAAACTAAATACACGACCCCTCAAGCCCTTAGCTTTAATTATTATCGTGTTTAAGTAAAGGTCTTATCTTCAGTGATAGAAGGGCACACGCAGCCACACGAACACAAATGAATATGGAATTAAAACTTGTCCTTTATTTATTCTTTTAAGTTTTTGCAACAAAGGGAAGTAAGGGCAGCAGGACCGGACGGCTTTTTCCAGACTGGCTCACGTCAACCCGTCCGTACGGCACACGTTAGCTTTCTCTCAGAGGGTTGCGCGAGCGGGGCCGGACCGGTCATGTGGATAGAGCGGTATAACTCACTCTGGGCCAAGGGGTCTGGGTTCGAGACTTGGATCTTGTCTGGTCTCTCCACCAAGGAGCATAGCTAATAATAGTAATATTAATGGTACTACCACTACCACGACCATAACCACTACTACTACTACTAATGATAATAATGATAGTGATAACAATAATGATGATAATAGTAATAACAAAAAAGCTTATCAAAGTGTCGAAATACTTTAATATGCCATAGGGGCAGGAGCCCATCTCCAGATAGGGGCTAATTGCGAACACGAGCGAATCACAAGGGAAGCTCGATAAAAGGCTGGTAGGGG
This sequence comes from Stylophora pistillata, assembly GCF_964205215.1. NCBI lineage: Eukaryota > Metazoa > Cnidaria > Anthozoa > Scleractinia > Pocilloporidae > Stylophora > Stylophora pistillata. The sequence continues at coordinate 31,129,888 of NC_142520.1, forward strand.
GAGAGCCGTAGTTCCAGTCACTTCACACTACAGAAATCGGGATAAGCTGAGATTCCTTTATGTCTAGCTCCTAATTATTCAAAAAGAAGAGAAGGGTGCAAAACTGTTGTCAAAAACTGCTAGGTTGCCAAACACAATTCAAAGTTGTAGCATCTGTATTTCAGCACATTCAAGACAGTTTTAAAATGGTGGTATTACACTTTGGTCGGTGTCCTACTTCCAGAACAAGACTAGAAAGATAGAAACTTCAAAGCGCATGGGACGAGAAGGGCTAAAGGAAGGTGTACACTATATGAGTCATACATGACACTTAATGCCAAGTCTTCAAGTCTTACCCAGACTGCTCTCCTCTAGCGCCTGCGTGTAATCTTGTGACGTCAGCGGATCTTCCATCCAAAATGTACCCCCATGAATGCGTCTCAGATTTTACTGGACTTTCAACATTTTACAATTCTTCCTTTTCCTTTTGAAAAATGCATGGTCAGAAAATTTCAGGCTGAAAGTTAAGTTCTGAAACAATCATCTTGAGTAATTTTGCAATCGGCTTCTACTTTTTCATGTCAAAAGTTGAAGATCTAAAGCAGATGTCTACCCGAAATGGCGTGTACATTGTTCAAGGGGAAATGTCTCTTGTTGTGGCGGCTTTACGAAGAAATGTTCGTGGGGTCTCTCACAGTCACCAGGTATGGTTTATCGTTGTTTACTGGGAATTAATTTGATATCCTAAACCAAAATCGCCTTAAATGTGGACAGCGATCAATTACTTACTTCGATGAACCGGCATTATATTGATACTTTTTCCTAATCTAAAAATTAATTTTGATGAGGTTTGCATTGGCTTGGCTCTGAACCATGTAGATTGAATTTGTCGTTTTTGAATTATATTTCTGTTTTTAATCATTGCAGTTGTTTTAAAATTGGTTATGTCATTGAAGGGTGCCTTGCCATTTAAAATACTCACTTTACTAGTGAGTGATCAATTGAAGCCTTCTCTACTCAGTCTCTCCTCTAACTGTATTGGAGGAAGGGGCACTAAAAATTTATCTGATATGTATTTCTACTACAGTATGATATTCATCTTTTTTATTACAAATACAGGATGAAGAACAAGATCCATTACTTCATGGATTTTCTCAACTTAAGGACCAGCTTGTCACTATTTCTGGTTAGTATTTGTAGAATACAGACACAAGAGCGAAGCCTGTTTCCTTAGGAAACAGGTTTTTACAAAATTATGAATCAATTGTTTTCTAGTATGGGTAAACCTGTGGCCAAAATTGACGTAATCCATTAATGGCCGCAGCTTTTGTGGAAAACTGTGTTTTGAAGCTAGTCGAGCAGATTTCGGATCACTGTTGTGGTTTTAAAAGCTCAAACTTACCAAAAACCCCTTGACAGCTCGTGCAATCGACGGCCTTTCAATCCAAATGCAAAATGGCAGCCTGAAAATCTTGGACACGCACAGAAAGCACAACTTCGACATTTGGATTGAAAAGTCATGCCCCACTTACGATTTTTAGTTTTCTCTCTTTCTCCTGCCCTTTTTTTCCCCTCTCCTTGCCTGAAGTTTCTCCTCACTTGCTGGAAATTGAGTAGGCTTCATTTTGGTGTAGAGATTTTTCAGAAACTACTCATTATTTTCAAAGCACATGCTCGGAAAGGTAGGTGGGTAATGAAACACGATTTTCGTGCAGATTTTCAGGTCAAAGTGACACGGTTTTTTGGCTATTCCTCCAATCTCCGTCACTCAATTGCGCTCATTCTGGTATCGTCTGTAAGATATTTTCAACCTGTTCAAGTATGTGCTCAAATTCGTGCTCCAGGGTTAAAAGTGATGACGTCACAAGGCGTAGAAAGGGTGTGGGTCCCCATGGGCGCATATGGGCGCACTGGACGTCAATAGGTTAAGTTCACTGATTTAGTTAAAAAAAACACAAGTAAATCCAGCATAATCATGCCAAGCACTCCTCAACTGATTCCAGTGTATATGTGTAAATTTAACAAAGCTTTAGGAAATATGTGTTGATAACAGATACACGTAAACGCACATAAAAGACTGCAATCTGCAGGTATATGGCGATAGAAAGAACTGGATGTGTCTTACAACAGAAAAGAAACTGTCCTTTTACTTATGCTGACTGTGATTTATAAAGTGTAGAAGTTTGTTCATGATGTTGTGTTTTTAAAAGAGCAGTGAGGGACTTCTTTTGCAAGGACATAAACCAAATTGAAATGTGGTGTCCAATTTGAATTGCCATTGTTCTGGACTCTCGAGCATCTCACACATGTGATAATCCTTTGATGTTTCCATGTGAAGATGAGGCTAGTGAATCCAGAACAATGGCAATTCAAATTGGACACCATATTTCGATCTGGGGTATAGTAGATGATGATCCAGAGGAAGAATTTAGCCATCTTTCATGGGCTTTCTCCATGCAACCTTGATGTTGTGGTTGGTCTCTCTTTGGAAGATGGGGATCTATAAAAGCATGAAATATTTTTCAAGGAAGCCATGACAAGTGAATTTTAATGAAATAACTATTTATAGATTTTATGAAATTATTTAATTAAATGCATTGTTCATATATGAATATTATTATATTTATTAATATTTCTTAATGTCATTTCATTTTGATTTTTGTCTGCTTATCTTGTTGCAGATTTAAGTGAAATTGATGTAAACACTTTCTTGGGTCCATTTCTTGATGTGATCAGGTCGGAAGACACAACAGGACCTGTCACTGGTGTTGCGTTATCGTCTGTCAACAAATTTTTGTCTTATGGACTTGTTGGTATGTATCCTTCCTTTCATTGGCCATCATTGTGCATTTTGTTTTGGCTTTGATTGTCACACTAAATGTTCTTCCATTGAAGCAAAAAGATGAACAGATTGAAAATCTTTCAAACTGGGAATAGACAGCTTGGAAAGAAGATTGTGTCTATTAACCACGGGCTTGTGGTTTTGACTTTCATTGTAAACTGTCCTAAGAGTTTTTTGGAAATACAAGTGAGAGAAGTTTTCTTTCCAGGAAAACTCACCTGTGACCAAAGCTGTTTTTTAAGTTGAGTGGATGAAATACGATCTGCTCAATAAATTAAGACACCGTTTAGCTCTGTTTATGGAGAGTAATTCAACTGTTATTCGACTGAGAAGCTTGTGGCCTTCAATTCTAATGGCTATGGTTAGTAATAAATCTGTATAGAAACACTATCAACAGGTTTGATTTAAAAAAAGGAATAAAAAATTGCAAAAAGAGATTGCACAGCTAAATGCATTTGGACCAAAATGTTCTACCTCATTGTAACTTGATAAAAAAACTATTTTTGGGCTGCCTTTTTAAAAGTGGTTATAGAAGTCCTGTATTTCTTCAAATTATTTAGTGGGGAGTTCCAGCTCAGGGAAAGCTTTGGAGACCGGTGCACTGTTTGTGCAAATGTGTGCTTGAAAGTTTAGAGGTTAAACACTTCTTCAGTAGTATTAGAGGGACTATAAAAAAAAAATGTGCATGTAGGTACTGTAAAGGTAGTGACAGAGAGGGGTTGCAATCTCTCCAGCAGCAAGGAGGTTACTTTTTAATTAGGAATTGTACTTCACCCAACATCCAGGCATGATAATATACAGTAACATACCCATAGAAGAACAATTTTCCAAAGGAAGCTTTCAAACAATTATTATTGTTTTGAAGATAGATGTGAACTGAAGGAGAAGCTCATTAAACCAGTTTTTATTGATGAGAGTATTGTGTTGCAGATCCAGCCAGTGAAAGTGCAGCATCTGGTATTGAGAATCTGGCTGATGCTGTCACTCATGCTAGATTTGTAGGCACAGACCCCAGCAGTGATGAAGTAGTACTCATGAAGATTCTTCAGGTGAGATAATTTTGCTTTGATGAAGAATATATTTGGAATCTGGAATCCAATGTTGTCCTTTTGTGATGACTTTTGAACTACAGCAATTGCAATGTAGATGTACCGGTATGTGGTGGTCTGGGTAATGCAGTACACCCTCAGAGCCTGCCAGTATTTCCCTTTTCAGTTTTTCTCTTGCAATTCATAAAAATGGTCTAACTGGTTGTTTTAACAGGTAGAGGCCCAAAACCTTCTGGGTAAAACTTAACTTCTACTACCCTGTGGCCTTCATTAGAGTGGAGTCTCTGGATATCAAATGAATATGCTTCTTAAACTGAAGGCAAAATGTGCATTGTGTAAAATAGCTGGCGAGAATATTCAATGAGAGAAATGTGTTCCCTTACCTGAGTTGAAATTTAGGAAAGAAGTCAGAGAGCTAGTTATTTAGTCAGGTTGTATTTTTTTGTGACAGTTTAAAGTTTACTCAAACATAAAGAAAAAAACTACCTCCACATTGATATATGGTTATAAAAGTATTTAATATGATGTTTGTCAGGTGCTAAGGACACTGCTGCTAACACCTGTTGGTGCACACATGACAAATGAGTCAGTTTGTGAGATCATGCAGTCCTGCTTCAGGATTTGTTTTGAAACAAGACTTAGTGGTGAGTAAGATAAATTTTGTTTTATCAACTGAGGTGATAATGTAAATTGGCCACTGTTAAGAGTTTCCAAGCTACATTTCTTACAAAGGGTTAAAACTTGAAGCTTCTGCTTAGAATTTCCTTATGGTGGTTAATTTACACTATAAACACATGTGAAGGTGTAGTCTGATCGTCTGGGTGAGTGTAGTCCTGAGAAGGACTGCTGTCGGTGGCAGTGACTGACGTTTCGACAACCTGTGCGGAAGTCATCATCAGAGTCAAGTGAATGATTGTTGTCAGTAGAATGTTCTTATTCCAGTTCGTGTGAAATGATCGGTTGGTTTTGCCGTGATGTTATTGGCTGTAAGACTCAAGTGACGTAAGTCGGTCGTGATTGGTCTGTTTCGGTCTGTCGGTAAAGTTGGGTGGTTCTTTTTCGGTCATTTGTGATGTTTATGTCGCGAATGAGTCGTTTGTATGGGGCGGGTAGTTGTTGACATCTGTTTAGGGGAGTCTGTTCTAAGTTAGTAAACCAGCTTTCCAGAGTCAGTCATTGAAAATAGTCAGTGCTGTAGGTTAGGCATTGCGCAGAGTCCTACCCTTACTACCCTTCATCTTACTACCCTTCATCTTACTACCCTTCATCTTACTACCCTTCATCTTACTACCCTTCAATATCCGCGTCCCCCACAAACCGATCACCACACTACGTCAGTTACTAACCAACGTTAAAGACAAAGACGAACCGAGGAACAGACAGGGAACGATTTATAAGATCAATTGTTCCGACTGCCAAGCCTCCTATATCGGTGAGACTGGCAGAAACCTCACAACAAGACTGACTGAACACAGACGGGCGACGAGGAAAGGTGATGTCAGCAATCACATTGCTGAACACCATCAACTTATCAACCACAACATTGACTGGGACTCTGCGCAATGCCTAACCTACAGTACTGACTATTTTCAATGACTGACTCTGGAAAGCTGGTTTACTAACTTAGAACAGACTCCCCTAAACAGATGTCAACAACTACCCGCCCCATACAAACGACTCATTCACAACATATACATCACAAACGACCGAAAAAGAACCACCCAACTTTACCGACAGACCGAAAATGACCAATCACGACCGACTTACGTCACTTGAGTCTTACAGCCAATAACATCACGGCAAAACCAACCGATCATTTCACACGAACTGGAATAAGAACATTCTACTGACAACAATCATTCACTTGACTCTAATGATGACTTCCGCAGAGGTTGTCGAAACGTCAGTCACTGCCACCGACAGCAGTCCTTCTCAAGACTACACTCACCCGGACGATCAGACTACACCTTCACATGTTACCCCCGGGTTCAAACCATTTACTGCACTATAAACTCAGTTGTTAAAACCAAGTGATCTTGTTACATCCCCCACTGAAACAGCAACATAGTTTCTTTACAAACTTACTCCTTTATTCAGTGGTAAGTACTTTAGAACAATCTAATTGTTCCACGCCTGTAGGTTGTGAACTTATGGTCCTTACTGCGTACATATTTTAAATCTGCACTAAGGGTTTGAAAATTGTAGTGTTTGGTTGGGTTAAGTATTCAAAAATCATGTTTTTTAAATAAACCCCACAATTTTAAGGAAGTGCAAACATACTTGTTTATTGTGTCAGTATACTTAGCTATTAGTGAGAAACACTCAAAAGCTGGTTTTCAGGTATTACACTGAAGATACTGTATTTATTTCCCTATAAACTGATCCTGGCTATGAGCCGAGACCCTAAACTTTTAGCATTCAGAAGCTTTTGGATTCTAATGAAAAATAAACCACAAACACTTGGCTATAACCCTAGACAAAAACTTTTATTGAAACATTAGTGTGAAGTGGTCCACACTTGTTGTTAAGTGAGACAAATAAACTACTGTAACTTGCGATTGAATGCGCCCAATGGCACAGAATATGATGACTTCTCTATCAATGAAATACCTGAACTAGTAGTGTACGATGAAATGGCCTCGAGGCTGACAGCAAAGAAGAAGAAGAATTAATGCTCTATTCTTGAAGTTATCACCAAATGAAACAACTCGTAGTAACCACGTTTGTGGACTTGAGGTAAAAAAAAATAATTTTTTTCTTTTTCCTTATCAAGAACTACTTCGTCGTTCTGCTGAACAGACCTTGATGGACATGGTGCAACTTCTTTTTTCAAGGTTAGCTTGTATTCTGATGTGCACCTGTGGTTTTCCCTGTTATTGTGTCAGTATACCCTCAGATCCAAGTAGCAAAGGAAGTCAACATGTTTTACCTGACATAATATGTAATAGCTCTAACAGCTATTTTAACTACTTCCATTACACTCAAGCATGCTGCAAGTTGTGGGGCATCCTCAACATCATACTGATATTGATAATTATAGTGATATTGTTAGGAGAAATTAGATCCTAGTCAATTCTAGGGTTGAAAGGGCTATGACTTTAAAGTATTAAAATTAGTACTTACTACACAAATAACTGTAACACTGCATTTTTACTACAAAAAAAAAGTTAACCACTGAAATGCACATCAGCATGCAAACAATTCAGCTCTTATTCATTTTAATTTTAATTTCCTTAGACTCCCTCAATTTAAAGAAGAGCTTAAGTCAGGGATGGTCCCTAATATAAGAAAGGTGAGCTCAAGTCAGATTGAGAGATTGTGCATAAGCTTTTAAGTATAGTTGGGGATTTTTCACCCAAGAAAAGATGAATTGTGGTGGATATTTCTAGTTGAGGTAAGTAGTAACTATCTTCGACATCTCTGCTAGCCCGGTAGCCTGAGGCTAGTAAAAATTTGGTAGGGCTAGTAAAAAACCGTTGTTAATAGCCCACTGGCTAGTAGAAAAATTGAAAGAAATTATATATAGTTAGTTTACTTGAAGCTCACAGTTGATTAAAAAAATCAAGGAAGGTTAAATTGTAATCATTATGATAATAACAATAAAGAAATGTATTTACATTTGGCGGAGCTAAACTGTAAGTGGCAGTGACATGGTCAATGTCTTCCCCAGTCTTCTCCCTACCAATGTTGCAATGCTTTGCACATTGTCTCTCATGATTGCCTCACACTTGAAATTTACTTAGCTTTTTCCATAAATAACACATTTATGTTATCACAATGAAACAAAAAATGCCATTCTTTATCATTTTGAAAGACTTTGCCAATAAGTTTAGAGAAAGGTTTGCGTGTTTGGGGTTGAAGTAGACCTCAAGGGAAATTGATCCGGGCTACCAAGTTGTGTTTCGGGCCAGTAAATTTTAGAAATCACTAACCCAGTGGCAAGTAATGCAGGTAGCCAAGTGTCAAACCCTGCTTAAACTGTTTTGTTTTATGCTGTCCACAGAGCATACAGTTTAGGTAGCATATTGAAAGAGGACATTTACTCATGTTAAATGGTGTAAGAAAAGTTATTTTGTTTAACATGTAAATAAATTTTCTTAACTAGAATGTAATACTGAACTAGTCTCCCATCTTTCTGTATCTGTATCTATCAATTGATCTATTTTGATTTCTATCTGTTGTTCCAATAGGTCTTCAAAAGAGCTGGAGCCATTGCGACTGGAAAAAGAAAGAAGCATATGTCCCCTAAACCAAGACGAGGTCACCTTGAAGAGATGCCCCCTACAACAACAATAACAACAGTAGCTGCAACAACAACAGCAACTTCCTCTGATCTTCTGAAAGAGGATATCAAACATGAAAATGTGTCTGAAACAGATCCTACTCTGCAAGAAAATATCATTCAGGAGTCTTCTAAAATGTCAGATTGTGTACCAGAACAACCTATTCCCAATGTGGACACAGGCAAGTCTGCTCTTAATGAGGAAGAGCCATCTATAGCATCACAGCTTATGAGTAGCGAGGTAGAAGGGGATGGTCTGAGCATGGAAGGAGTTGTTATGTCTGAAGATGAACGAGATGTGGTATGTGAAAAACGAGTGGAAGAGGTAAACATCTTTATCACATATTAAAAACTGTGGCGACAGGCATTGGGTCCAAAGTTGGGATTATGTTACCGACTCAAGTATTCAAATTTTCCATGTTTCATTGTACTTGAGATGCAAACTGAGTTGCAATTACAAATCACAAACTACTGTTAGGAATGAAGGATTAATGTAATTAAAAAATAGTGATTCCAAGTAAATTCAGTTGATTAATATGTAACAATATGTAATCATGAAATTCAACCTGGCTTATCACGATGTACAACAAAGAACTTAAAAGAACACTGTAAATGAAATATTTTGATTGATGGAAATGCCTATTATAAGGAAATCAACTGCGCATACAGAATTGTCTGGAGCTTAACTGGAGAAAGATGATTGGAATTGAGAAAGATTGAGAAGTAAAAACTACATTGTGTGCTATTATATTCTTTTGATCACTGCAAGTGAGTTAACAATTAAAATCAATTGTAATGTTAGTTATTAATTGTTATATATCTTATTAACCAAGCGCGAGGGCCGTACTGGGAGAATATTGGCCTGAGGTCTTGACAGTACGGACCGAGCACAGCGAGGTCCGTACAAAAAAGACAGAGGGCTGATATTCTTCCAGTACGATCCCGAGCAAGCTTGGTTAATAAGAGATTTATTATACGACTGAAGCTCAAAGGGACACAATTGCGGTATCATTCGGGACCATTCGGGACAGTGCCTGGTCCAATACTTAGAGAATATTGGACCGGCAATAGAGCATTTTGATTGGTTGATTTTAGTTATTGGCCCTCTAACTGCCCGAGTCATGTAATAAATACATTTATTACATGTCTGAAGTTTAACGTCTGACTTGGGAGGTTGTTTTTACCAGAATCTCATTGGAATTAATTAGCAGTCAATTTTCTAGTTATTATCATGATAGTCATATAATTATGTTGATATTAATGTGTAAACTAGGTTGGCCCAGATATTGTTGCTAGCTCCCTCGTGACAGAGGATGATGGTCATGTGAAAGAATTGATGGGAAGTACTGCATCATTAGAAACGGTTGAGTCAGAGGACTTGTCGGAAGCAGCAGAGGGAAGCCAAACAGAAGCAATGCTGCAACAGGATGACTATGTCAACCCTCGTGGAGTGCGTTTTACCCCACAAGAACCTGTTAAAGAAGGTAGTGATACCAGGCACTCTAAACGACCATGGTTATATATTTTGATTTGAGATTTGTTTGGATGAAACTCAGTAGTGGGTCTTCATCTTTAATGGCAAGGTATTGGTGAGGGCATCCAATAGCATGCTTTAGGTAAAACAATAGTATCCTAGTTTCTGAGTAAAATTTATTTTCTTTGAGCCTCATTAATGCATCACAGTCTCATTTTTTTGTGGTATGGGATAAATTTGTTATATTAAGCTGTTGCACCTGTTTCTGTTGGTCTCATATACTGTCATTTACTAACTTCAGTATCTCTTGGTAGGTGCTGGTCCTTTGATTCCCTATGGCTTGCCTTGCATTCGAGAATTATTTAGATTTCTTATTTCTCTCATTAATCCCCATGACAGGTGAGTTTGAAATGTGAAAAATTAAGCTGTAATTGACAGAATAAGATGTCACTCTTGATGTTTCCTGAATTTGAAATGCTTATAAGATATTTCACCAAGAAGACCTGGGCCAAGTTGTTCAAAGCTGGGTTAAGATAACCCAGGGTTGGTGTGAAATCTGCTTTCAAATCTGAAAGGTTTAAGAGAAAATGCAATATTAATAATTCTTTTTGTTTAGAATTTGATTATTGGATGCTCTAAATGGAATAGGGAAAATTATCCTGAAAGGCTTTTGAACAACGGAATAAAGAAATCCAAATTAGAATTTAACCTTGGGTGAGCTTTAATCTGCCTTCAGACAATTGAACTCTGGAATATGATATCATGGAGCATTCGAGTCAGAAAATCCAGCCCTTACTGTATGTGTTACCCAGTTATAGATGACACACTTAATTGATTTGATGTTGTAATGTTTTTTTTTTTTTATATATATATATAATTATTAATGCCTTAAATTTTAGTATAGTAGTTGAATTTTGGTTATTAATTTTTTATGTGTTGTAAGACATGTAGTTGAAATTTATAATTCATAGATACCTGTGGAATAGAAGTTAAATGATACATGTTATTATTCTTCACCTTTTTTGTCTTATCATTATTTTTATGATTATAATTAGTACCAGCTCTTAATTTTTAGACAGTCTCAAAGTAGATCAATTTTAATTATTTCCTTATTGTCAGGCATAACTCTGAAGCCATGATTCACATGGGACTTTCTCTGTTAACTGTTGCTCTGGAATCTGGTTCCCATCACATTGGAACTTTTCCATCACTTATGAATTTTGTAAAGGATGACATGTGCAAGAATCTTTTCTGGGTATGTAGACTTAAGAGTATCTTTATATGTATCTTTATCTTTTATGATAACTTACTTTATTTGTAAAGTAGTAATAATAATAGTGATAATAATAATTATGATAACAACAACTTGCTTTATATAGCTACAATGGCAAAGACTCTATGTACTCATTACATAGATCCTTCGACCATAGAGCCATTATTAGTGAGTCGCCTCATCCCTCTAGATAAGGGAGAGGGTGCTGTGAGACCAATAGGAGTTGGAGAAGTGATCAGGAGAATATGCGGGAAATGTGTCATGAACATAGCCAAGAGGGACATTGTTGAGGCAAGTGGCTCGTTACAATTGTGCGCGGGGCAGAAATCAGGGAGTGAGGCTGCAATACATGCTATGCATAGAATCTTCGAAGCAGATGATACCGACACGGTCCTGCTGATAGATGCATCTAATGCATTTAATGCCCTTAATAGGGCAGCGGCTCCACACAATATCCGCGTTCTTTGTCTTGTAATTGCAGTCTATGCCATAAACACCTATCGCCATTCAGCCCGGTTATTTATCACCGGTGGTAAAGAGATAACATCAGTCAAGGGAACAACTCAAGGCGACCCACTTGCTATGGCAATATATGCCCTCAGCACCCAGCCCTTGATAACAAGTCTACAGGCCATGTCAGATGCAAAGCAATGCTGGTTCGCAGGTGATGCTTGTGGAGCTGGCACTATCTCAGATATCAAGCAATGGTGGGATGGTCTTAATACATTCGGTCCAGACATTGGCTACTTTCCAAAGGGAAAAAAGTGCTGGATTATTGCAAAGCCAGAAAAGGAGGCACTTGTTAGAGAAGCCTTTAAAGATACAGCCATTAACGTGACAGTAGAAGGGCAGAAGCATCTTGGAGCTGTGATAGGCTCAAGAGATTATCTGCAGGACTATGTCAACGAGAAAGTAACTAGCTGGGTCAATGAAGTTGTTCAGCTGGCTGAATTTGCACAGATTCAACTGCAGGCCAGCTATGCCGCATACACATTTGGTTTAAAGCATCGTTGGACGTACTTCCTAAGAACTCTCCCTGATGTCCAAGATCTTCTAGAGCCACTTGAAGAGGCTATTTCCCAGGTCCTTAAACCAGCAATCGTAGGGCGCAAGTGTAGCAAACTGGATAGAGATGTTCTAGCACTACCCGTGCACCTAGGGGGCCTGACCTTGAGCAATCCATGTCACGAGGCGGCATGCGAACATGCCTCATCTATTCAGATGACATCTTCTCTTGTCGAACATATCATGGCTCAAACTCATCAACTACCCGACGAGTCCCTCATCGAGTCAGGGCGTCAGGCTGTCAAACATGGAAAAGCTGAATAACTTTCAGAGATTGCAGATAATCTAAAACAAATTGTTTCACGGAAGACCAAGAGAGCTCTAGAGCTAGCACAAGAAAAAGGCTCCTCTGTATGGCTCACAGTTCTTCCCCTTCAAGAACATGGTTTCAACCTCAGCAAGAGAGAGTTTTGCGATGCTGTTAAATTACGCTGTGATTGGCCGTTCGATGACATTCCATCAGTGTGTGCATGTGGGGAAAACTTCACAGTAGACCACGCAATGATTTGCAAACGAGGGGGCTTTGTTATTTAACGGCATAATGAGTTGAGAGACCTCGAGGCCGACCTTTTGAGTATAGTGTGTACCGATGTCGAGGTCGAGCCAGTTCTCCAAGACATCACTGAAGAACAACTCAGCAGAGGGTCTAATAGAGCACAAGACGCAAGATTGGACGTTCGGGCGCGTGGCTTCTGGGATCTCCAGAGCTCGGCATTCTTCGATGTGAGGGTTTGCTACCCTAATGCCAGTCTTACATGGACCAGGAATCGCAGAAGATTTATCGCATCCATGAAAACGACAAAAAGCGGCTGTACTCAAGGAGAGTGTTGGATGTCGAGCATGGCTCGTTTACGCCGCTTGTATTTACATCTACGGGAGGAATGGGGATGGAATGCACAAGATACCACAGCCGATTGGCCGAGCTGATAGCCACCAAGAAAGGGGAACGATACTCGCAAACAATTTCCTGGATCCGAGCAAAGACATCCTTTGCCCTCCTTCGGTCAGCCTTAGTTTGCCTTCAAGGATCGCGGGTAGTTTGCCTTCGAGGATCGCAGGTGAAGCGCCGCGCTGTGTATGACTATAATAATTGTGACGTTGAAATCGCAGCTGCCAAGGGAACCATTGACATTGTTTAATGATTTTTAGCAGCCTTGTATGTAGGGTTCTAGATTTGCCCTTCACCTTTCTCTTTTCTGTATAGTTTTAGATATGCTTTTAATTATCAGATTATTAGACTTTGAATCTGTTCAGATTTGACTCCGTTATTTATAGTTTTCCAGATGCTTTGACAAAAAAAAAAAGGAGTAGATGTGAGCCGAAAGTGAGTTATTTTGGATCGTTTTTTCCCCGTTAATATTTTGTATTTTAGAGGATTTTATGGAAATTATTGCTAAATAAAATTACTTGCTTTATTTGTAAAATAATAATTATAATAATGATGATGATAATAACAACATTAATGGAGCACTCCACCAATGGGGCTTTTCAGGGCCAATACAAACAAATTGTAAACATTGAGTTTAAAAATCCCAACTGGCCAGGGGCAGACCAGTTGACTAACTAACGAAATTGCTATGAACAGATGATTCTTTATCACTTTCCTGGAGATGACAAGAACTCCTTTCCTTGTTCACTATTGTGCTGGTGTTGACCTCTTTAGCTCAAATATGCATCTCGTTTTCAAAATGTAGGTTATGTGAGTACTCTCATTCTGTCCAGTCCACATACCTATATAATATTTCTGAAAGAAAAAAAAAGGAAAAGGGGCAATTCCTTTGAGACCTTTGCAAGCTGAGCAGGCATTTACTTTGCAAAAATGACTAATCGCCACTGAGTTTGATGAGAAAAGTACACATCGAGCACTTTTCACTTGTGTAGTATTTTGTAATAATAACTATTTTCCTGTTGCATCGTATTTCTTCAGCTTATTCAGTGTGATGTTCTTGGACTCTTTACCATGGCAATGAGAGTGTGCTTCCTGTTGTTTGAAGGTCTTCGCACAGAATTAAAATTCCAAATGGAGGTTTGTGTGGTAATGAGAGATTTTTAGGGAAGAAATTAGAAAAGGAAAGGAAATGTTTTGTCTTGATATTTCTTTTCCAATCATTAATTCAGTGTAACAAGATAGCAACATCTTGATAAGTCTAATAAGCCTGAGTGTTGCCCTTGGCGTGCCCATGAATAAGGCTTCCTAACTTTGTTCAGGTGTGGCATCTTCCTCTGGACAACCCCCCTGAGCATTTGAACTTTTGAAGATTGGCTTGTTCTTATTGCCATTGGGGCCAAAATTGTGTTCAAATGCCCTGCCCAAGTGCCAGATTTGATGGTCAATTCTTTTGTAATAGGCAAAATCAGTGACTAAGACTTTCTTCTTGTTGCCTAAGCTTTAAATTCTAAACTTTGTAGACCTTCTCTTCTGAGCCAAACACCTAGATGTATTTAAAAAAAGTAACAATTTTATTCTTCTGGAAAGACTTGACACTTCCAGCTCAATTTATTCCCCCCCCCCCCCCCCCCAAATTTGGGCATGCTAATAATCAAATGCACAAGGGTTGCCTGGAGGAAAAAATACCCATTGCAATACCCAATACCCATTAATATTAGTAAATGCATTTTGCAAGCTACATGCTCAGTAAATTTTTTCCACCCAAAAGAAATTGGGTCATCCTTGCAGGTGTAAAAACCTGACGAGGTTTTCTTTGTTTCATGAGGTATTGTTTTGCTGTACACTATTGTTTACAATGTTTTGTTGTCTTTGTTTTACATCAATCGTGAGCTTCACAGGTTTTTACACCAAGGATGAGCCAAGAAATTAAGGTCTTACATCTGATTTGTGATGAAAGCCAGAGGATCTAACATTGGTGTTTTATTTATCAACCTTTTCAGATGTTTTTCAAGAAGCTCATGGATATCTTGTCACTAGATCCTCAAATTGTACCTTATGAGAAAAGAGAACTCACCCTAGATGCAGTCAACCAGGTGACATATATTTAGTCCTTGTAGTTTGTTAATGGGTTTTTTTCAAAGCATATTTATACCTTTTAGCTCAGTCAGATAATGCCAACAGCCACCAAGAATTAAAGGAGCTAAAGCAGTGATACTTGCAAATTATGCATACTTCAAATTTTGTACAAGAATTGCAACTGTGTAAAGTGAATTTAATTTACACTATTTGTATTGTATTTGTACTTTATTTTTTCTTCATTTCAACAAATAAGAATGTAATGAACAATTACAAGAAAGGTAAGAGTATGAAGAAGGGCATAATATAGCAAGCTAATTAGATGCCCTTTGTGTTAAATTACGTTTTTTCATAAAGAAACAATACAAATATAAGATACAAATATAAATATAAGAGAGGGAATAGGAATCACACCTTAAACAACAAATATGTAAATAAAACCGGGTCAGAGGAAGACATTGATTTACAGTGACCACAGGGTAAGTTAATCCTTGCCTAGGGGCTCTGTGTAAAATGACTCTGAGTCAGGCTTAATTCATATCTATGCAGGTAGGATAAATCCTATTATTATAAAAATGCACAAAACTATTTAAATTTTATTTAAATATGTCACTTTTTACAAGCATACTTTACGTTTTATCGCCTTGCACGGTATATATGAAGTTGTCAAAATTTTATTCTCTTTTCACTTGAAAATGATGACATGGCGTCATCGAAACATAGTGTAAAACTTCTTTTGCTTATTTTTATCATTAGATGTTCAACTAAATCTAATCTTATTTGAATATTATAAAAACACCAATGAAATACTAGGTGAGCTTTGGTGCAAAAATGTGATATCTTCACACATGAAAATAAGATGTTATCTTCACAGGTAGAAATAACACCGTTGCTATGCTTACATTATAAATTGCGCCTTTGGCTGGAAAAGTGAAACGATTTGGTTTTCAATGGTGTTTATATAATAGATAGAATGTCACATGGCCACTTGGAGATATGAAATTTCTCTTCTAACCATTTTCACTGCATTACTGCAATAGGGTAGGACTAGAACAGAACATGCGAATCATGCAAGTAGTCCACCCAATAAATCCCACCCATCCCCACCCCAGGGGAGGACAGCCATCATGCAGTAATCTCGTGCGTGGGAAATGAACATCTCCTACCCCTAACCCTGTAGGAGATGGGACCTCCATTTATTTGTCCCTATCCAAGAAGACTAGAATATCTAACCATTTCTTGATGTTATAGAAAGGTAGCATATTCTTCTCAATTATTTTAAGACCTTGTGTGTTGGTCCAGCCGGGGCTCGAACCCCCGACCTACCGCACAACAGTCCAGCGCTCTATCCATTGAGCTAACCGGGAGGCGGTTAGTGTTGAAAAACATTTCATGAGCTAGTGAAGCAAACAAGTGAAGTATTTTTCAACACTTGAAGAGAAATTTTGTCTCTCTAAACAGCCATGTAATATCCTCTATTTGATACACCTTTAAATTTTTTAAGTCCATTTTTTTTTTTGTCAGAGGAGGGGTCACTCCTTTGCCTTAGATGATGTGAAACTGTGATACTCAGCCTAATATTTTACATATGAAATGGTGGCAAATCTAACAATAAAAACAACAGCATTAGGAACAACAACTTCTAAAATCAGAGGATGTTTTTCTTGTCAAAAAATTAAACCCAACTGGGAACATCTGTTAATGTAAGGACATAGGTTTGATTTAAGTTCTGTGTATTGTGGCATGGTATTTTGGAAGGGCATGTTTGGGAGAGACTTCCTAAAACTCTTTTAACTTATTATAATTAGCTAATAAGTTAAAATTTGGTGTTTCTTTCAAATAACCTCTTATCTTTGTTTAGCTTTTCAGGGTTCCAAATTTAGTCATGGAACTCTATCTGAACTATGACTGTGATGTTTACAGCACTAATGTATTTGAGGAACTCTGCAAACTTCTCTCTAAGGTATACTTTGTAGTTTTAGTGTGTATCCAATATGAAATGATCACTGCCGTATGTAAGAAGCACCAAAAAAGGAAATTCAACATTTTGATATTACGTCATAGTTATCAAAGGTGGAAGCAAGATTGGTTCAGCAGTACTGACTGCTCTGTAATTAAGTTGATTATGTTAACAGTTATTACCAGGCTTTTCCAGTTATGGTGATTGCAATGTACACCTATGTTAGTAGACTCGTCGACACAAGATGTGGCCATTAAGAAACAAAAGATATCGTAGAATTTTTTTTTCTTCTATATTTGGAGTGGGATTTTCTTTCCACTAAGAGTCTCATTGAATTCATTGTTAGTCTCGAACGGAAAGTAAGTTATGTAACTACTCTTTCTCATTGACAATGATGAGAATGCAACTTAGTTGTTTTGGCCATTCTTTCCACAGAACGCCTTTCCGTCAGCTGGAAGCCTATATAGTGTACATATCCTTTCTCTTGATGCTCTCCTTGCTGTGGTCCAGAACATCGAAGAACACTGCCACTCTCAGCTTTTAAACACAGCAGAAAATTCCACAGATCAAAATAACTCTGAGAAATGTCCAAACAAGACGACAGGTAAGGGATGTTGTAACTTATCTGTATTGTGTTATATTTTAGATGTCGCTCAAAAACTAGACATGAGCTTCTCACCTTATTACAAATAAAAGGAGCCATATCCACTTCAGAGTCTTGTACATATTGTGTTTGAAAAGAAGACACAGACCATTCTGAGAAGATTTCAGCTAAAGATGATGCAACTGGGAATGAACTTCGTACCACAACTTCCATTCCTTGGAGATATGTTGCGGTTAATTTTGCCATCTCATGTTTGTTCTGCGGTACACGGCAGATATGGAGGTTAGGCCGCAAGTTTATCTCTGACTTCCGCCATCCTACCTTCGCGTTGCTATAATTTTTTACCAGGAATTTCTTTACAATACTTTTAATTGATCATTGATTACATTTAGCGTTTATCGCCAGACAGGCTGTTGTTGGTCTGTTTACTGCTTAGTGTTAGAATGTGAATTACATCCGTATTCCATAACCTTGATAAATCCACTCTACGTGGAATTTTCCCTCTTGCCTTGCCAGATGACGATTCCGGCATAGATGACAAATGTGATTCATGCTCACTGATGTCTCCACCGTCGCCACCAACTTCTGGCTTTGCCATGGCTAAACAAATGACAGTGGGTGTTGAATCACAAGAACTGAGCACACAAGACCGTGCTGCAAAGAGTTGTGATCATTATGGTGATGACAAGTCTCTGAACTCATCTCTCGGTCTTCTCTCTTCCCACCTTCCAGCAGTTGAGACTTTGGCCAAACTGAGACAGAGAAAGAAGGTAGAACAAAGTCACCGGACAACAAGTCAACCAACAGTCCCCCTCCCCCTTCCTATCATTTATAAATTTTAATAACTTTTTCATATAAAAAAGTTTGTGCTCAGTTACTGGATTACATTTGTCTGGAGAATTACTTTTGAATCACTTTCAGAGAGATTATGGATTTTGCTTTTGTTACTTTATGCCGCCTACTCTGCTTCAAACCAATTGATGTGTTCCTTCTTAGATTCTTCAAGCTGGTACTGAGCAATTCAATAACAAGGCCAAGAAAGGAATCGAATTTCTTCAAGAGCAAGGGTTGCTTTCCTCTCCTCTTAATCCTGAGGAAATGGCCAAATTTTTGCGTGAAAATCCACGTCTTGACAAGAAAACGATTGGCGATTATCTCGGTGACAAAAAGAACACCAAGGTTCTAGAGGCATTCGTCCGGTAAGTAGTTTTTGCTGTACTAATTTTCTCACGAAATGATAATTTGGTGACAAGCAAGAGAACCTCTACTTTTGAATTGTAGTATTAAATGACAAGGTAGCCCTGAGATAAACAGAGTGTTCGCATTAGTTCTAATTTGGTCTGTGTTTTATGAGGCTAAATGAAATTTAGGCAAGGTTAAAATCAAGGCATGATGGTCAGCGGAGGACATGCTGCGGGGCGCCCCCTTTGCAATTGCAGGGTCACGAGGTTTTCAGTACGTTTTGAGATCGTCGCGGATCCTAACGTGAGCCGCCTCTTGTGCTCCCACCCTCCCTCCTCTATGGCGGGCCAAGAGCAGGTAAGTATAAAACAATTCCACTGACTTGTCAGTGTGACGGGTGCCAGAGGGGTGGACCGAGGTTGTGTCGCCATGGTAACCTCCCTGCTGTGGGTAGTCAGCGCGGCTGCCACAGTGCTACGGCACCTTCCTCCAAGCTCATCAGTGCCGATGAGTTTAAGCCATGCGAAAATTGGTATTTGTTTGAGGGGAAAAAAGGCGTGACATAAATTCAGGGTTACAACAGAATGTGAAACTGCGAAGATGGGAAGCTCTACCAACTGAACTTTTGAGCTGTTCATCACGAACGAAAGAGCTAACAGTTGTGTGGTAACATAATTGTGTAACATAATGGAATGGGTCAGTGAAAGTTAAGCAGAGCTTTTGTACCAGAACTAAAAAAAGTCATTGCATTTTTAGCTTTTTGTTCATTCTAAATCCTTTGAACAACGTTCTTCGAATCTCTCTGGTCGGAGAAGGCAGTGTGGCCGAGTGGTCAGCGTGTTGGACTCGCAATCCGTCGCTCCCGGGTTCGAGTCCCGCCCTGACCACTACCCGAATTTGTTTCACGGTAGCTCCGAGTTCAAATCCTCGGCCATGCTTGTAGATAGCCAACTGGTTTGCCTTCGGCCAGATGGGATTCTTAATAATGTTATTTTCAATTTGAATCATTTGTTTCAGTTGTTTGGTGTAAAACCTGTAAACTAGCTTTCAGCTAAGTGTTTCTCCACCATAAAGCAGGTTATTAGTAGTAACAGTTAGTTTCATTCTTGATGAACTAAATTATGTGAAATTTTCATTTAGAACTTTTTTTGGGAAAGTTTGAAAGGTGAAACTCAACAGTTACCTCTCAGATACATGCTGCACAAAATTCTTTTATTCCCGCTATTTAATAAAAAAGACAAGTTGAAACGCTTGCTCTGGCTATGTACTCTTTCATTGACATAACATTTGTTGTGTAATCTCTGTTTTCAGGTCTTTCCATTTCCATGATTTAAGGGTGGATGAAGCCCTTCGTTCTTTCTTAGAAAGTTTCCGTCTTCCGGGTGAAAGTCCTGTCATTGAACACATTATAGAGTTCTTCTCTGAATTGTTTTATGTAAGTTGAAGGTTTTGTTTCGTGTATTTCATGGCCAACTATTGATGACGCACTAAACCGCCCTAAAAGTGCTCAATGTATTCATCGTTCCTATGGACGTTTGATGGTTCGTTTCACTGGTCACGTGAACCTGAAAGAAAAAAAGGCATTCAACAAAGAACAAGGTGTCATGTAATGTCCATCATACATGTATAGCAAGGAAATGGGAATTTTTTCTTATCGCAATTCAGAAACTATTTTTTTTGTCACTTAAGCGGATTGTTACAAGAATTTTATTCTCTTGTAGACACATTTGGTTTGATAGCAACCAGAACCTGGCGTTTTTACCTGGTAACTGTCAAAAGTGACCCACTATTAATCTCAAGCCAATGTGTAGCGTTTGCGGCGACCAAAATCTAAATTCTCAAGTTAAAGGGCGTGTCGCTCCAAAACGCGATGAACAAGGTGTTTGGGGACTATTTTACTGATCGAAATAACAAACCAAAGTTGACCGTTTGCACGAATCTTTATTCTTGAAAGGCAATCGACCACGAACCACAATCAACGATGAAAAGAACGATTATTCTTACAATCAATCAATTTATTGATCGTAAACTGAAACAACAATAAGACGAAGTTCTATCAATCTACTGAAAAGGCGCGGAATACATGATCAAAGAATCGCGTGTCAAATACTGGGCTCTAACGTCGATAACGAGATTAACATTACAATTAAAACAGAACAAAAGTTTCGAAACAAATTAAAAGAATTTTGGTGGCCGGTAAACAGCCCATTGTTCTATCTAAATGATTGGCGTTCACTGACTCGCATTTGGCACGAATTTGGCTTTTAAATCTTAAATCCATAGAGAATATTGCAATATTTGTTCGTATATTGTCGCCCAACACTGAAAAGACTAGAAAGGAAAAATCAAAGTTACAAAGGTACTCACATATCGGTCCCGCTTGTGCCAGAGGTTGAGAAAACGAAAAGGCGAAAGTTTACCAAGACTATTCAAAACTTACGAAGAACTGATTAAAGGGACGCTAAACTTGCCTTTTATATGCGCGTGGTGACGCTGAGAGGTCCGATTACAAAACCAATAGAAATACAGAAAAACAGATAAGCATTGTAACTATGTGGCTATCTAAGATCATTCTGAAATTAGTGAACTAATCAATAATCAATCAAAAAATGAGCCTTCTGGCTAATGTCTTTAACACAATGAGATATTCGACGATGTGGTTGGTCCTCCAAGTGATTGTGGATTGTGTTCACAAACTGCATTGGTTTAGGTTGAAGTCTCCCTATAGATCATTATATCAGTTGTAGTGTAATGACAGTGTGCGGCCACTTGATTACTTCTAGGAAGGTAACCCAGAGCCATATGCTAACAAGGATGCTGTATTTACGTTGTGCTATGCTGTCATTATGCTGAACGTGGACCAACACAATTCCAACATCAAACAACAGAAACCAATGACATGCGAGGTACTCTACTAAACTACTTTCTATGAAAAATCTGATTGGACGAGAGCATTCAGTCGATAAGCAATCGTGTGTGAGGTTGAAATAATAAAATATAATATCTCCAGCTGATATTGCATTTATCATGTCGAGTTCAAAGTCTGCTTGGTTTCCAAGCCCATCGTCCGTGCAGCGTTGTCAAACTCTTTCAAACTCATAGAGAAGTGTCGTCTTTTACAGATTGTTTACAAAAATGTATGATCAAACAATTATTGAATTCGGTTTCTGCATAATATCACAAGTTCGGCAGATAATTCAGACCTCGGTTTTGATAATTCATGATATCATTTTCAACCTCAATCTCTATTTGCTTAATGTTGTCTGAGCCATAGCAGTCATGTGTACGGAGTTCTTTAAAATGACTGCTCTAATTCATCTCAATTTTTAGTATTATGATTAGTGTTACGTTGTCTATGTTACAGAATAAGGTTGTGTATACGGCTCTGCTCTGACTGTTCCAGCATAGATTATATGTGATTTTCCTTAACTAGGAATTTAAGAAAAACCTGAGGAAGACAAATGGCACGGCGGATTTTAAAGCAAGCATGCTGGAGGAAGTGTACCATGCAATAAGGTTAAATACTCCACCGTGAAATAAATTCACATACTAAACACCCTTTCTGTGAAATGATGCATGTCTGTCTGCATGTAGAGATGTAAGCATTCATGCTTGTATGCTTATGTGCATGTATGTACGCTTTCTGCTAGCAAGTTTTACCAATCGTCAATCAAAAGAAACAAGAAAGCCAGTATTTAATGGTTTACTGTGTAGTGGAATTTTTACATTCAGGTCACTCAATTACGTACCTGGACTCGCACGGTGTCGTGAGGGACGTCGTGAGGGTGGTCAGATGAGCCTATGAGAGTGCGTGCTTTTCAGTGCATTAAAACTTACAGTCTCATAACCATACTTGATTTAAAAACAATTAGAACAATTACGAAACGATCCAAGAAAATATTGAGGTTTATTTGGTCCCTTGTCTTACATTTTTCTTTGAAGGAAATAAGAAAATGATGTGGTTTAACTACCTTAGCGTAGTGGTCAATGAATTATTACCATTCCTTTGTTCCATAGAATTTCCAAGTTGCGAGGCTTATGGTGCTTTTTCTTTCGACAGAAATGAAGAGATTGTTATGCCTTCGGAAAGAAGTGGAAAGATCAGAGAGAATTATGATTGGAAGGTTAGAATGTTTGTTGTATGCCTACAATCACGCATAACGGTGCGTTATTTACGTTTAAGAACTAGATTACTTTTTCCGTGTTTACACAGCTTCATCTTAACACAAGGGGAGTCTCCATGCAAACCCGAGACGCAGTCAAGGGTTTGCAATATTTTTAAGAAATGCCATGGGTTCCCTGAGTGAGCAGTTCTTTAAGATGCTCTTGATTGTTAAACAAATTCTCCTTGTCAGCACCTTAGAAAATGTATGAACAACAGAATGGGAATATGCATACCTATTTTATCAATTTTAGCAAGTTAACTTTTTGGCTTTTTTTTTTTTTAAGAGGGCTATGTAGTACAGCTGTTATTTCACCTTTTCCTATACTTCATGTTTTAATTAGGCCAAAAGGTTTCAACGTTACGTCAGCCATGTAACTTATAAATTCATTTGGTTTTATATCAAATGAGATAGGTACTTTGCTGACTCATTGTTGTATGTACATATTTTGTCAAACAGGTTTTGTTGCGGCGTAGCAGTAGTCCTGAAGGGAAGTATATGCATGGCTTGGGAAGTAGCTTTGACAAAGACTTGTTTTTAATAATATGGGGTCCTACTGTAGCTGCTTTGTCGTATGTTTACGATAACGGGCTGGAAAAGAGCGTCGCACAGAAAGCCATCGTCGGATTCAGGTAAATGTTAGTTAACCATAATCCTATCGACAAAAATGACTTCAGCCCCTCATTTTAACAGACAGTAATTTCGTTGGCTGTTTCTTGAAAGTAGTAGTCGCAGCAATCAAAATACAAATGAATAAAGGCTGATAGTGTCACGCGACGAAGGGCTAACGCTCGAAACGTCAGCTTTTGTAATCGTTACGGTGGCCAATTTACCATTTCAACTTTGTTGATATATCCAAATTATTTCGTTACCCCCACCGACGCAGCCCCAAACAGTTTCTTTCGAAACTATCAGCCTTTATTCATTTGTTTCTTGAACGTCTCGGTACTGATTACGTACCTTGACATCATGGCACTACTTCTATGAACACATTAATCCAAATACTTGGTGAATCTAAAATATTGGTTTCACTAATTGCTTCTTCTTTTCTTTCAGAAAATGTGCCCTTATATCAGCTCATTACAGCTTGTCAGATGTGTTTGATAACCTGGTTATTTCACTGTGTAAATTTACAGCACTGCTTACCCCACCAGAGGTGTGAAGCAACGTTTCTTCTCTTTTGCATTTACCTTTTAAAGACAGAGAGTGTTAACAGAAATACTTTCGTGCAAAGGTTCTTGTTTTTTTTTCATTTTATATTGTAATCCACTATTTATTTTTTCAGTCCCGGCTGATAGGTAAATGATGTGTAAAGGACTTGATGCGTAGGAGATTAATGTTTAACCAACTTCATTTATGGAAGGCGTGTTTTAAGAAAAACATACATAAGTATATTACGACAGTGACTTACATTAGATTAGTTCTATAATCACTCTTAATCTATCGAGACTGAATCAAAGCCAGGGCTCTTTTGCTAGCTTCGGAGCTAAACTTTGGAACTCCATTTGCGTTGCTCTTCGTCAACTCCCGAAGAGAGCTTTCAATAAACTCTTCAAGGTCATGTTATTTTCGTTCCTAGAGGCTGAGGATTACTATGTTGAATTGCTCCTTCTATTTAAAAAAATTACTTATTATAAACTGGCTTTATGATTTATATTCTACATTGTAGTGTTACTATTTTCTTATGTTAAATGGTGCGGTTGTATATACGAGTTTTAAGTGGCTGTCTTTTTCTGGAAATGTTCTTAATTTATGTTTAAGCTTTATTTGTACTCTATCACTACTGCTGTACCTCTAATTCTCGCCCGCCTCGACTAGCTCCTGCTATTTGCGGGCGTGAACGGTCTTCATGAACATGAAAGTGTAAATTAGATCGATAATAATTGGATTAATTAGATTAATTTGTAATTTGTAATTTTCTTATTAAGCTTTCTTTCTTATTAAGCTTCAATAAACTGTATTAAGGAAAAATGTACCACAATTATTTGGTTTATTAGGAGTCAAAATTGAAGTCGATTACTCCGAAAATGATAGGTTTACATGTGCAATGAAACAACGCCATTAATTGTTGTTTGTTTGTTTGTTTGTTTGTTTGTTACGTCAACAGACTGGGGAGAGTCTATCAGTATCGTTTGGTAGAAATCTAAAGTCGCAGCAATCAGCGAGGACCCTGTTTGCCTTGGCCCATCGTCATGGAGATATTCTGCGAGAAGGCTGGAAGAACATTATGGATTGCATGCTACAACTATTCAAAGCCAAGTTGTTACCCAAATCTATGGTGGAGGTACCAAATATTACCTTAATAACCCAGGAGAATTGTGAATTTTGTCAACCACCTTTGTGTTACTTATAATTGTACAATTGTGCGGCATCAGCCATGAATGTTGTAACGCTTTACTTTACTGATGTTGTTTTTAGGCGGAAGACTTTGTTGAAGCGAGCGGGAGAGTTAGTCTTCTACCAGAAGAACTGCCTTTAATAAGGTTTGTTATATTAACAGACGGTGAAAAAATACGAAGTTGGTTTCATGGTTTCATTAAATTTCATTTTGGGTCGATGCTTGGTGAAGGGTTTGCCAACACATTTGAATTTGTCGGTCTCCTCTCGGTCTCCTCTCGGCCTCTCAAATTACTTCCACAGATTATATCTCACGATTCCAATTGTTGAGCTCCAAGATGTTGTTAATTCAGGGTCTTTATTCATGCAGAAATTCATTTATGTCTCCAAATGTCCTTATTCAGCAATATGTTATAATTTGGAAATATTTGGACTAACATAATTGTCACCCGCATAGAACAAACTTTATTAAAAACATTTTTACGAATGACGTTATTAAATTGCTGCATGAAGTGAGGTTGGATAGCGTGCACAAGGTGCATACACAAGATTGAGACATTGGGAAATTGTCCCTAAGTGCTGAGAAAAATTGAATATTTTTAGACTGCATGACTTCTGTTTAACCCGTGTTCACAGGCAGGAAACATCCATATTTTCATGGTGGTTTGTGAACCCGGAGCCGGCAAGCTATAGAGGTCAGACTACAGAAGACAAAGAAGCACAAAAACAAGCACATACCTGCATTAGAGTAAGTTGTTAACACACTTCATCAGTGGTAATGGAGGGTAGGTACCGGGAGAGTAGCAACAGAGGACAACAGCAATCTCTTCAGTAGTAGGGAGGTTACCTCGGCCACCGAATCACAGCCCCCTTCCATGCGCCTGTCAGCACAAAACCGAAAAACCAGTGTTTGGAATGGACTTACGTAGTGCGAAGGATGCGTCTTTATGATATATGAATTTAAATGTGTCTTAATTTTTACTCAGGATTGCCATCCAGAGCTCCTCATCACAGAGAGCAAGTTTTTGAGACCTGATTCCTTGAATGAGCTCATAAAGGTAATCTTGAATGTTAAATGTTTCACACTCTGTCGACTTCAATTGATTAAGGTTGTTTAAGGCGTTAAACATGGACGAGGAAGGTCGCAAAATGCCACGTTGTAAAAAGAAAACTAAGGAAGAGTTCAGTATTTCATCTATTCTGTTTACCTGCGTATTGACACCTGGGTAAGCTGTTAGTGCCTCTGAGTTTGCTAGAATCATACCTGCAAAAGTTAATGCAAAGCTGGTTTGTTAAGTTTTAGGGATATTAGCCACAAAATTACGATTCCTCATTCCCCGGGTTCATTGTGACAAAAGGGTAATATTTGACCATCGCGGTCGCATTGCAATTCTTAGAAGATGAGGTGGAGTTTGATATTTGTGTTGAGTGTGGTGTAAATGAAGAAGACAGCTGTTAAGGGTTGTTGTGCTATTGCCACTGATATTAAAAAACAATTATTTGAGGACTACTGATATTATCAGCACCACTTATTCACTCTATTGAAGGTTATTTATTCCTTCTTAACCTAAATTACTTTCAACATTCAGTTTTGAAAGTTGAACCCACTTATTGTAGAAGAAATTCAAACAGCAGCCTCCGCAGTAAGAATAGTCCCGAGGGCTTTAAAGTTACCTACAGCTTCCGAGGAACCCAGATGTTTTGAATTGATTATCTTATCAGGTACTGATTTACAATTCAAGTATTGAGAACCAAGAATCTGTCCCTTATGATGAAGAAGCTGCGGTTTTCTTCCTGGAACTCCTAATAAGAGTTGTTTTGGAAAACAGGTAATAGTGCTGTTGTATTCTGGCTTTCGAATTTGCTATGCATAATTGGGAGAGGAGTCTGTTCATGTGAAATCTCATTTGTATGCATCCTTTACTGTTCGTAAGGATATTTGTGCCTGAACAAGAACCTTCAAACCCCCCCCCCCTCCCCCCTGATCTTGCCTCAAAGAAAATGAAATGAGAAATGGTTACAGACTGTCGGGGAAACCTTACACATGCCGTGGGGGAGGGGGGGGGATACGCCTAGCCACTTCCTGTCACTCAAACCTGGAGACTCTCCGACCTTCTCGTTTGCAAGCTGGCTATACTTTACCTCTATGTCTGGAGTCCCAACTACAGGAAAGACCAATAACAGTCATGCAATGATTAAAGTACACTCTTCGTATTAGTTTTGTTTCCGCAAGAGTAGTTCTCTCGCTAGTATTTTTTTCCGCCCTGTGCGAGGTTAACTATTTGAAAAACGGAGGGATTTCTCTCTTCTTCAGTGGCATATTCTTTTTTTAATTTTTGTTTTATTTCAAAGTTAGTGTGTAGACTCACCTTTTTCAGTCGCACATCATGTAACATAATGGCCAAATTTCTTGGAACCTGATTAAACAGTTGTTACGGTGAAATATGATTATTAGGGGTTAAAGTTTACCGACATACCTTTCCTAACAAAAGCTTGAATCTTCAACGGTTTGTCTAATTTTAGGAGAACAGTAGCTGATCTCAAGACTTAACTTCATGATATGTATAATTTGGTTTACAGGGATCGTGTGTCAGCATTATGGGCCACAGTAAGAGACCATCTGTCAAACATTCTCGTTAATGCAACTCATCACAGGTAAGGCAGTTGGATGAAGGTGATGCCTACGAGTTATTACATCAATTACTCCACAATATAGTTCTCTCAGTTCGTTAGAAACCTTCAAAAGGTATACCTTTCTTTTTTGCAGTTCCATAGTGGAGAGATCTGTTGTTGGCTTGCTACGGCTGGCAATTCGTCTCCTGCATAAAGAGGAAGTATCCAGTCAAGTTCTTTTAACCTTACGTATCCTATTGTTAATGAAGCATGATGTTCTACAAGATTGTGGCAGGCAGATTTCATTCGGACTTCACGAACTCATCCGGACTAATGCTTCTAGTATAACATGCTCTCGAGACTGGGTCACAGTTTTTGCTTTGCTGGAGTGTGTAGGTGCTGCTGCTTCCCTACCAACTGTTACTTCAAGTAATGCTTCCATGTCAACGGCGTCATCGGATGTGGGAAGCGATTTGACATCGAGAGATTACGAACTTGCGGACGGAATATCGACCTCAGAAAGTGACGGTAGCTCATTCACAAGTATTGAGGCGGATTCAGGTTTGAGCGGAAGTGTTTTAGGAGACACGTGGTTGTTGATTACAAAACAAAACTCAGAAAGTTCTCCTGCAAACCAGTATGAATTAACAGTGGGTGCCAAATTAAACAAACACGATAGTAAATCGTTTGTGAAATCGTGTCAGAGCTTGGCCTTTTTGATCCGCGACAACGCTCATGTCACTAAGGAAAATTACTTGCATTGCGTGCACGCACTTCGCTTATTCTCAGAAGCTAGTCTGAATGGAGGAGCAGGATATCGACAAGATGGCTGGCAGTTCAAAGAGAGTACAGCTGATTACAAAGGAAGTTGGGGGCGCTCGAACAAAAAGACATCAATGTCATCTTCACGGTCAAAGAAAGTGAGCCCAACAGGTTTGAGGACACGCAAATCTACCAAGTCAGCCACCAGTAGTCCAGCCACAAGTGAGGATGAGGCTGAGATCGTGGAGACTATCAACAATACTTATGACGCTATGTCTCTCCAGCTGCTTGAGCTCATGTACACTCTTCACACTCATGGAAGAGGTATTTTTGATAAATTCCAAGATGAACGTAACCAATTACAGCAGAGCAGCCCCGATGTACAGGGAAACGACCAGAGCTTGGACTTTCTGTGGACTAAGTGCTGGTGTCCATTATTGCAAGGAATTGCACGCCTTTGTTGTGATATGCGCCGGGATGTGAGAATGTCTGCCCTTACTTATCTACAGCGGGCGTTACTCGTTCAAGATCTTCAAAATCTATCTGCCATGGAATGGGAAGCATGTTTTAACAAGGTACATAAATTAATTACTTCCGATCGGTCTTTCAAACACTGGTGTGGAGAGTTGTAAAATTCGGGCCAAATTGCCATACGGAGAAAAAGGGACTAAAACAATAACAAGCTGGGCCACAGTAATCGAATGTACCTCTCGGTTAGAAGTGGTTATTTTACTATTTAAACGTCCCTGTAATTCAAGATGGGACATTTGAGCGCCTTAATTATTTAAAACTTGTACGTTTCAAACTTCAAAGCTTTCATAGCGCAACTTTAACTTTAACGCTAATGCTCGAAACGTCAGCTTTTGTAATCGTTACGGTGGCCAATTTACCATTTCAACTTTGTTGATATATCCAATTTAATTTGAAACGTCCATCGAGAATTCACCATTTTTCATAAACAACAGATTAAACTATTTTGGGTGATGGCTAAAGTGGCATTTTTGGTCTGTTCTTTTCTTTAAAAGTAGTTAATGACTTATTCAGTCAATCCGTTGACTTTCAGGTTTTGTTTCCTATGCTGTCTCAACTATTAGAGGTCAATAGCAAAAGTGATCCTATGGGTGTCGAAGAAACACGCATGAGAGCTGCGACTCTGCTCTGCAAGGTAATGTATATCACTAGCAATCGTTCACTTTAATGAGAGACGAAGATTTTAGATAAGTACAGCGGAAGGGCTCACTCATCGGCTTACTGGGCAACCAAGAGGCTCAAATTTGGTCCTGTAGGTATTCATAGCCATGAAAATGTTCAAGAAAAAATCACCAGAGCATTGGCTGGATTCATGTTCCGTGTTTGATTTGTCATATTCCAGGTGTTCCTACAGCATTTGACTCCACTGTTGTCATTATCCACTTTCACTGCTCTGTGGTTAACAATCCTGGAATTCATGGATAAGTACATGCATGCAGACAAGAGCGATCTTCTGGTCAGTATACAACTTTAAATCTTATGTTTCTACTGAGCGTAAAGAAGTGCATGGGAATCACACTCACCTGGCGATTATGTTGAAGAGTTGGTTATCCCAGCTATATACCTTACAACATTATCCTGGTAAAAGTGCAGGAAAGACCAGTATAATTATAGATTGGTGCCTGGCTTGACCACACCTTTGGTGTGTTCTCCAAGATAAATGCATGCTAAGGCTGTGCTTAGATGGAACTTCTTCCGTTCGGCCTTTCCTCTATTCTTCGAGTTTATTACCAGCTGACATAAGACCAACCAAATTGGAAAAATATTCAATTTCCTTCGTGAAGTGGAAAGTCGTTAAGTGGGGTTTTGGTTGTTGAAAGTCCACTTTCCAGCGTAAGGTTCTGTCTCCCTTACGTAAACTTTTAGGTGGTTCTAAGTTGAAGTCAAACTTGTTGTATTACTAAATCTAATGTAAATGAAAGTCTTTAAGTCTAAACTCAGTAAAGGTGGACTAAAAATATCAGATTAGGGGTCCGGACAATAGCTCATAGTCACGTCACCAAGATACCGCGGAAACTTTCCCAACAACTCTTTGAGAAACACGAGTCAGTTCAAATGAGACATGCGCAGAGGCGGCCAAAGGCGATTTTGTAACCCTGTTTTTATTATAATAAGACCGTTTGAGCTGTGGCACATCGTACATGCACACATAACCATTGTTTTAATTTCCATTTGTAGTATGAAGCCATTCCAGAATCTCTAAAGAATATGTTACTGGTGATGTCAACAGCAGGGATATTCGATGAAGAGGAATGTGCATTAACAGCTGCTTCCCAAAGTGATAACCGTAAAACACCGGCTAGGCCACAATCAGACGTACACAAGTACTCTGCCCTATGGCAGGTCACTTGGGAACGGATTGACTGCTTCTTGCCCAACCTCCGCCAGGAACTTTTTACACCTCGTTGTCAATCACCCGTTAGCAACATCCCTAAAGTGAAGGCTGAGCAGGAGAAAGCAGTTTCGGAGGAATGCAATCGTTCCATGGATTTGCCTGGTAATGGTGAGAAATTATGCCGTTATTGTAATTTGGGTTGATTATGATTCTACATTGTTATCGAGTAGTTCTGCAAAAGTAATTGCAACGAACAATCAGAAGAAAGGAAAATACCCTGAGGAGCCAATGAAAACTCAATGAAGTCTCGGATTATTGAAAATACTCATAAACTAAAATTAAATCAGCTAGACCTTAGCCTCTTGCGCAGACGTTCTTAGGCATCGTCACGCAATCATTCCCTCCCCCACGAACGTCTGCTTCAACCCGTAGCCACTTTCGTTCAGGCGAACTGGCCAATCACAGGCCGTTTGCTATTTTTGGAAAACGGGACTTTGACCTCAAAATTCTTGGGTCCATTTGACCTGCGAGCCATGTGACCTGCGAGCCATGTCGTCGTTTCCTTTCGTAACCGTTTGGTTCTTACTCCGGCTCCCCCGTTTTCGTAGTCTTTCTTCATTACTTTTTGTAAATTAAAGAGGTTATTAGAAATTTTTTCGAAGCGAATTAAACGTTTGTAACAGTTTGCCGTGCAAATGAATATTTCACTCGACAAAAAAACAGTCACGTCCACATCGATAGCAGCTTTGATTAGGCCTTGAATGTCCACAGAACTTGTGCCAAAAATACGAACTCTTTCTTTAGTCAGTGTGCATCCACAAAGGAAACAAGTTAATTTGCTTCCAACGATTTTTTTGGGGTTTTCATCCACACATGCCATAACTTTATGTGCTGGAATCGTTTCGCGGGAATGTCGGCCCGGGTGACAAGTTCTTTTCTTACAAAAGTTGTCATTGGCTAATAATGAGACAATATGTGAAAGCTTGTTGGTTGTCTCGAAACGAAGGAGAACGGAAGTGGCTACGGGTTGAAGCAGACGTTCGAAGGGGAGGAATGATTGCGTGACGATGCCTAAAAACGTCTGCGCAGGATAATAGCTTGACCTCCGCCCAGTGGGCTATATGTTACTAGAATATTGAACTTTGCTACTTTGTGAATGTGAATTAACCTTTCTTTGCATTCGTTACTTATTTATCTTCTTAGTTGGTAAACCGGATAACCAAGACAAACAAGACAATGAGCAAAGCTCACCTTCGAAAAGCACCAATAGTAGCATCTCTTCTCCTCCAGGTGGCGGACAGCAGCAAGTTTGTGTGGTTTTACAACCGCCTCTGCCTTCATTAGCCAACCGTAGCACCTCTCCAACACACTTGGGCTCCCTAGCAGACAACGTACGCCCCAGCTCAGTCCCCATTATTCTGGCTCCCAGTCCAGCACTTTCATCTGCAGGCCTTTCCTCGCCTCAGGGGTCTCGATCCCCCACACCTACGGACCCCACCCCTAAGCAGCTAGAAATGTCAGAAGATGATCCAAAGGAAGATTTGAAGGCTGATCAATCAAATGGCGAGTCAGGAAGCTCTGATGCGCCTTCACCAGAGAGAACAAAAGCTTCGATATATGACATCTAGGTTTACTTAGGACAGTTTGAGGACTTCTGTGTGTCCCAATCACCTTTAATTTTATTGTAAATTATTTACTTTACCGGCTAATTGAAAACAGAGGTTAGAGTTATTTTAAATGTTTAAAATCGGTTTCAACTAGGCAGTAATACGCATCCCTCCACGTTTTTACAGCTAATTGATCAGAGAAATCGTGAACTGATGACACCACTTTATTTGAAAAGGATTCAAATCGTTTCTTAACGGGTCAAAGGCCGCCCAGTTGTGGAATGACAATTACTTGACCCTTTTTCTCCCATAGGTGACTAGGGCAGAATTTCTTCTTACAATATCAACACACTATCAAGCAGACAAATGACGGCAATAAAGAAAATTATCAATTAAGAGAATATTAGTCGATCCAATGCCGAATTCTCTGAACTATCTTCATGAGAATTGTATGGTGGGAGTGAAGGGCTCAAAACGAGCAGGGCAAATGAAGAGACCATTTATTGAAATATGTATAATTTGATTAGAATTGTT
Source organism: Stylophora pistillata (assembly GCF_964205215.1). Classification (NCBI taxonomy): domain Eukaryota; kingdom Metazoa; phylum Cnidaria; class Anthozoa; order Scleractinia; family Pocilloporidae; genus Stylophora; species Stylophora pistillata. Next base: position 31,162,944 of record NC_142520.1, read on the forward strand.
TTATTTCCTTCACTCGCAGTTATCCATTTGATTAAGAGTCAGTTAAGTAGTGTACGCGTGGAATTGCTGACCATCCAGAAATGGTTAAAAAAATCTCCATCGTCTCATCGACGAAAAAAACATTCATGCACCTACCATAATATGTTAATTTATTCACGACTCGGGCAGTCAGAGGGCCAATAACTAAAATCAACCAATCAAAATGCTCTATTTTGGATATATCAACAAAGTTGAATTGGTAAATTAGCCACCGTAATGATTACAAAAGCTGACGTTTCGAGCATAGCCCTTCGTCGGAGCGAATGAGCCTTTATTCAAAATGTTCTATTGCCGGTCAATATTCTCACAGTATTGGACCGGACACTGTCCCGAATGGTCCCGAATGATATCGCACTTGTGTCCCTGTGAACTTCAGTGGTATAATAAATCTCTTATTAACCAAGCTTGCTCGGGACCATACTGGAAGAATATCGGCCCTCGGTCTTTTTTGTACGGACCTCGCTGCGCTCGGTCCGTACTGTCAAGACCTCGGGCCGATATTCTCCTCGCGCTTGGTTAATAAGATATATGTATATGAAATAATTTGGCTATATCAACAAAGTTGAAATGGTAAATTGGCCACCGTAACGATTACAAAAGCTGACGTTTCGAGCGTTAGCCCTTCGTCGGAGCGAATAGAGGAATTGTGGGTTGCGTGTGCAGAAAATGGAGGCAGAAAATGGAGCCACTTTATTGGTGGGAACATGGCAACGAGAAAAACACGAATAAATTAGTGGAATGAAAAGCGTTCGTTGATCCCTGTGGGATCAAACGGGCAGTCTAAATCCCACAGGGATCAACGAACGCTTTTCATTCCACTAATTTATTCGTGTTTTTCTCGTTTGCCATGTTCCCACCAATAACGTGGCTCCATTTTCTGCCTTTAAAAGCACATGCAACCCACAATTCCTCTATTCGCTCCGACGAAGGGCTAACGCTCGAAACGTCAGCTTTTGTAATCGTTACGGTGGCCAATTTACCATTTCAACTTTGTTGATATATTCAAATTATTTCGTTACCCCCACCGACGCAGCCCCAAACAGTTTCTTTAGAAACTATCAGCCTTTATTTATATGTATATGAGCCAACAGTTTCCCAGCTTGAAAAATAATTTAAAATTTGAGATATCTGTCGTAGGGGTGCCATGTGTTACATGAGTTTTAGGGATGATTGTTTGCCGAAGTTTTCTAATAACTGTGGAAAGATGACCTTTGGCAAGAGTCATGAGGTGAAAGATGAATTGTATGACTTGATTGGTTGACAAATCTGATGGAAACCGATTTGAAGTTAGAAGTCAGCGACGCTCCTTGAAATCGAGAAAGACACCCAAAATTCATTCTGATCTTAATTACAGAAGTCATGATGTGCTAAAGTTATGAATAAAGTACAGAAATAATTTGTTTTGCATGACACTAAATTGATTACAGGTAATGTAAGGTATGTTTTCTTGCCCGCATTGATCCCGCGCATGAAAAAAGGTTTAGTAGAACTATGTTCGTAACAATTTCGGCGATGGAAACGCAAAAAGTGGCAGTAGATAGTGCAAAAAAAAAAAAAAAAAGAAAGAAAGAAAACATAAAGGACTTTCGTGAGTTTGTTGTGCCACGCAGTTGGCTGTCATTCCCGGCTCTCGAAGTAAACAAGTTATTATTAATTCTTGATAAAGCGAAATCTTTTGCAATATAATAAATCCTTTATTACCCAAGCTTGTTTAGTCAAGATGCTTGGCCTCGTTCTTTTTTCGCATTTTTGCGGACCTCGACTTCGTCTCGGTTCATAAAAATGAAAAGAAAAAATTCGGCCAATATCCAGCCATCTTGACCTCACGCTTGGTAAATAACGCATATATATTAAACCGAAATATTTTCTCAGTTGATAGGAAGTGAATTTTCTCAGCGATTGGAAGTGAAAACACCAGTTTTACTCAACACCCCTCGTAAGTATCCTTATGATTCTGGCCAAGTTTTTCTCGAGCTAAAATTTTGAAAATGGCCCAGTGCAATTAAAATGACGCATTTTGGCAGCAGAAGAATGCTTGTCCCTCACAACAGAGAACAAATGACTTGTGAAGTAACAGAGTGTCACGGAAGTCAAAATCAAACCCACGAGCATATGCTTGCGCCATTTCTTCTTCCACACTCGCGCTACAGCAACATTTAAATATGACATTTGTAACCAAAACGAAAACGAATTGAAAAAGAAATCTATTGTGAGCGCAATGGACACGCGGATGAAGAAATCCTCAACCAAACCCATGTCAGAGAAGGCCAGACTATTGTTGCTGTACATAAAGCTATAAAGCTGGATGAAGCCGACCGCTGTTATCAACGCAGTCGATTCTCCGAGGATCATCTGAATGCTCATGTCTGCAATAAAGCGCATGCCTCTGGGCGTGCGAAAGTTGTCAGCTCCTAACGCTTCTTCAGCATTCGCGTCACCTTTACACTTTTTGTATATAAAATACCACAGATAATCCCGGACAACAATGGTTAATCTTTCCAATAAGTCCACTGCACCGTGAACAAAGCTCAGGGCAATGAACAGTCGAAGACTCGTCAGTTCTGCTTGTATGACTCGGAAAACGATCGCAAATGTCATGTACAGAACACCCAGTAGGACATGAGAGTCACCCGGATGGAGAAAATCAATCCTTTGCGCCGCCAATCGCAAGATGACCTTCGGTACAGCGGTAAACAAAGGAAGTGCGCCGGCTATGACTGCTCTGTACGTCTCATCCTGCCGACCGTATAACGGAATCAACACGTCAACAAGAACGAAAGCGATAGGAATCCCAAAAGCTAACTGCGCTGAGAGTATAGAGGAAACCCTGAGCACTTTTCTTACTTTTCTACTTCGTTCCCCGACCGTGTTTTTAGCAATTTCTCTTCCCACTAGGACAGAGTTCATCAGAACCATGATAAAAAATAAAGCATTTAAAGGAAAAGACATCCAAGACTTCCTGTAGATTCCAAAAACTGCGAGGCACACCCTGTAACAGGTGTCGAAGAATGCTCCCAGTAGATTAAGAATTAATAGATTAAGTCTCTTCACCAATGGCCAGCCAAACATTGTGATTATCAGAAGAAATGGCGACATCTGGCTTGCATATGCTTCCACTGTCTCAGCTGACACGATAATGGCTTGAATCTTATTAGGTAGCGAGTTCCAGTGACCATGTAACTGTCTATCGTAGCAAAGATCAACGGAATTAAAATCCAAAACTAAAATCAATAGAGCCAGCAAACCGAGAGCTAAACCTCCGACAATTTGAATAAAGAACACACACTTCACGGCCTTCCAAAGCGACATCCACCATCTTCGCGGCCGAGATCTCTTCCAACCCATCTTGCTGTCGTCTCCTGGCGGTGAAGCGTACTCCTGAAAAATTGTATCATTATCAGCATTATCAAAATTTTTGAAATCCTCCAAAGGATCTATTCCTTGTATCAGCGGAGCGTCTTCGAGAAATCCTTGTCCCTGATACGACTGAATCACACCGGCAGTGAAGGTTTCAGTCAAGTAGGCAAATAAGCCTTCCAATGTAAACGACGCCATGCACCCGAATGAATCAGTTCAGTTTGTGCTAAAATTCCGTGTTATCTATTACAGGGTCTAAGGGCCTACAGTTGCGCCTATCACAGAAATAAAATGAAACATCGAATCTGGGAAGTGAGAGACTGTTAATCGAAAATAGATCCTTCTTCCGGTCTCCGTAATTTGAAACGAGTTGACCTGGGTATGTTGCTGTAGAGTATTCGTAGGTCAAGTGATCACTCTCATTCCGCTAATTCAACTGTACTTTATTCATTAATCAAGATGACATATTTACCCTACAATACTCGTGATCAGTTATTTTACGCTTACTTAGGATAGTAATCTACGGCATGATTGGAAATTACTTACAGTAGCTAGGCTATGTGACCTTATGTAACGCAATACACTACAATTGCTCTCATCTCACACTGGCAATGCTTTATTTTTCCGCTATCGTTGCTTATTACAAATAAATATGTCAGGGAATGTTGGAAATTTAACTCGATGGGTTTATGGACTTTTCTTCCTGTTCCGGAGAACATACCAGTCAGAAGCTAGCTTAAAAAAGTGGTTCACTCTACTCCTTTTTCCACAGGAGACATAACTGGAGTGTTACTATTACGGAATTCTCAGCTCCTATTCCGGACGTCAGTCCTTTGAAAGGATCTGTGGTTAAAGCACAGAAAAACCGAAATTTGGGTCGGTATGCTCTTGTAAACTCGAAATCTTTTGTTTACTTGTTGTTGTTAGAAACGAGCATAATGATTAGGGCTTTTTTCCACTCTTAATAACAAAGTACGGCGCTATTCTTGTCACTAACATAATTAGGTTAGGTACAAATAATGATAATAATATCTTTATTTGATCTATCGTATAACAGATGATAATCTACCATCAATAAATAATTTCCGTCTGGCCTGAAATTTCCTTTGCGTGTTGTTATGAACTTTTCAGTCTTATGATCTAATATTCATCATCTCTTTAAAAACAATAATGTTTGGGCTGAGATTTCGTTTACGACTCGTCTAGACTTGCCTATCAAACATCCTGCAAGGAAATTTCAACACGTTTACCAGAAAGTGCAAACCGAAAATGTTTGAAATATTCCCAATACTGGTTAGTATGTGAACCTTCATAAAATAGATGATTGACAGTTTCTGAGCTAACTCTACAAAATGTGCAAGAGTCATCTTGAACATAACCTATTCTGGCTGGACGAGAATCAGTGAAAGTTATATAATTTAAGATTCTGAGTTGGAAACTTCTGGTAATTTTTAGGTAAGAAAGGAGAAAACAGAAGCACTTTCGCTTGGCAAGCCGGACCCAAATAACTCAATTTATTATATGGCTGGTAGCGCACGCGAGCAAGAAGCGAATCCTGTATTCTGATTGGCTACTAGAACCTTATTGCCTATTCACATTTCCTTTCGAGAGGGGCCGTAAGGGGGGGTCACGCGCACAGTTCAAGGCAATTAAAAAACGCAAATCACGAAACACGATAATTGATTTTCGAGTTTCACGGTTCACGGAAAATAAACTTACACATGAGAAAGAATTGTCGCCTTACCCTATATATATTGTTGACAGTCGTTTTAATGTATTTCAGAAAGCGCTCAACTCGTGATCGTGTCGTGATTGGTAATGTTAGGTTCGGTTTCACAGCATTGCTCTGCAGCAGACAGGCAGTCGCTTAAGATTTCAGTCTCTCGTTGAATTCTTCAATCTCTCTGTCACTGTCACACTGTGCCACGTCTCCAAACTCGTTTGCAGACGCCGCTGCCTCGGGGCAATTGTCTTGAAATCTGTAATTGCAAGGTAGTATAAAAAATACACGATCCACTTAAATACTGAAGTCTTAAAAGTTTTAATAACTGATATTATCATTCAATCTTGAAAGTTAGCAATTAGAACTGATATTATAAATGTGGATTCATCTTGTCTTGTGACTATCGGTGTAACAACAACTAAATACGCCGTTTTGCAAAAGACCTTAAGATACATAGAGAAGTAAATAGATCAGAGGATCTTTAACAAAAAATAAGTAAAAGAAATGTTTTACTTAGGCTGATGGTGACAGATTGGTTAGTATAATATCACAATCTTACAAATAATGTGAAAGACTCTTACATGTTGTCTAACTCTAAATCACGATCACTGTCATTTCCCGCTGATATTCCTTAAGGTGAACCGACGTTTCACATTACACTTCCATCACTTTGACTTTCTTGATCTCCTCCGCGGCTTCCACCCTTCTTCAGGAAGGCTTCCATATTTCTTTTCATTCCAGCTATTGTTGCATTGTGTTTCTTGGCATTATCTTCCTCGTTTCGACGGTTTTGACAAGCTGTATTAAAGTGTTCTGTAAGGCAGCAACAAAAATATGACCTCCAGTGATCTTTACTTTTTTTAAGAAAACAATGAATTTTAAACACCTGCTTTATTCTTTGACAATACAGAAGTTCTCTGGATGGTCTTCTCTAGTGGTTTTCTTTAAAAGTAAAATTGATGATGATACTTCAAAGTGAAACTTCCGAAGCTTTAAATAGAAATGTTTCTGCAGACAAGCTTGAAGGATAATGCTCAACATTTTACGTACTTTTTTTAAAGTATCGAGCTTTAGTCTACGGAGTCCTGTCCGTTGGTACAATCTTTAACTTCTAGCAACGACCACACCTTATAGTAAATTCATTGACCGCTGTGCCAGACTTGCCAGGGCCGCTGTGACTTGCCAGGGCCGCTGTGACATACCAGGGCCGCTGTGACTTGCCGGTGTGACATACCAGGTGTGACTTGCCGCT
>NC_142520.1:31174314-31181814 GCF_964205215.1 Stylophora pistillata
CGCTTTGGTCGCGGTCTATTGAACAGACCAATCACATACCAGAAAATCTGAATGACGTAAGGTTTCACGCGAAAATGTAAATGTTGGGAGAAACACTGAAGAAATTTGTCAATGAGAGCTCGAAATGTTTCACATGTTCATCGTTGTGCCCTGGTAAAGATAGAGTATATATTTTTGGGAAAACTTCTCACAATTTCGTTGAAATTGCAGAATCTACGCTTAACATAGACGTCAACTGCTACGCCAACGACACGAACGCTAGATTGTTTGAGCGGTTGTTAAAGTTTCAGCGAGCAACCGAGAAAGTAGAAGAAGCTAAAAACTGAACTGAAACTCTTGATTCGCACTACTTCAAGAGGTTACTACAGATTATAAAAGTCAGAATATATAAGAAACAGTAAATTACATCAATAATCAAAAGGAAATACAAGACGCCTTTCAATCTAGGCCAAGGGCTAAACGCTTGCTTCGACCTACAGATGGAGATCAGGGCCGGGTTGTTCAAAGGCGGGTTAAGATAACCCAGGGTTACCGGGAAATTTAATTGCAGATCTGAAAGCTTTAAAATAAAATTCACTTTAATTCCATTTGTTTACAATTTGATGACTGAATGCTCTAAGAAGAATTGGGAAAATTATCTTAAAATGGCTTTTGAACAGAGAAATATAGAAACCTGGATTAAAATTTAATCCTGGGTTAGCGCTAATCGATCTTCGAACAACTGGGCCCAGGAGTTAAAAAGCGCGTGCTTGCCGTCAACAAACCGGGCGAAGCTTCGACAACACTGCAATTTAGGTCGGCCAACGTCTCCTACACTACTTGTACTTCTTCATTTGCCAGTCCGCTGCTAGCTGGAGCGAACCCGATTAGTTATGTTCGTGGCTTCTTATCACCGGTACAGGAAATCGGCCCGAATTATCGAGTGTTTCCGCACGTTGGTACAACGCAACAACAATAACAATAATATGACCACTTTCATCGGTAACATGGTCAAACACGAGCGGGAGTGCCTGATATATTAACGATTTCCCGGATCCTGTAGGCAACTTAACAAAAACATCTTCTTTCTCGACTAAAACTTTTTTAATTGCAAGCTTCTGGTGAGCTTTAAGCTCGAAAATTTTGAACTTTGACGACGTTTTGCGAAAAGCTCCTTCAAGCACCGCCATTTGTCTAGTGTTTTCCACATGAAGATCGCGATAGAAAACGATATCTGATTGGACGAGTCTCAAAAGGTGAATCTGGCGCGAAAAGGTTCCTGAAAATGGAACCCGAGCTGTGATTGGCCAATTCGGAGAAAAGAATGTAGTTCGGTTGTCAGCAGCCGTTCTTTTGGGGGAGCGTTGCGTGACATCCAAAAAAAAACGGCTGCGAGGAAGACTAGTATTTGGGCGATTTCAAAATGGATGTAATAAAGTGGTAATTGAACCTCGTGTCGTGCAATTTTGGTCTGAAATCATACTTGTGATTTCAAATTGAACTTGCGCTGCGCGCTCGTTCGATTTCGAAATCACGCTTCTGATTTCAGCCCAAATTGCACTCCACTCAGTTCAATTATCATTATAAATTTATCAAAACAGGCGTAATGTGGTCATTCTTTTTACATGACACAAGTAGCCTGGCTGCAGCGTTTTGTGCTCTTTGCAATTTAGCTAATTCACAGTCCCGTAGCCCATAGAGAAATCCATTACAGTAATCAGGTCTACTTGTAACAAAGGCATGCAACACCCTTTCTAATTTTTCTCTAGGCAGAAAGTAGCTTATTCTCTTGATTTTATGTAACGACAAAAATGCCGCACTACAAGACTTAGAAATGTGGGTCGACATAGAAAAATTCGAGTCCAACCAGGCACCCAGATTGCGCACTACTTAGACAGGTTTAATATCGATCATGCCAACACGGACTGAACAGTGATCAATTTTCAGCAACTGTTGTCTCGATCCAATAACAAGAAATTCAGTCTTATCATCGTTAATCTTTAATTTTTCGCGGTACATCCATTTACGTAAGTCACTAATGCATGCTCCCTGGCTTCCAATGCCTTTGCTTGATCCGTAGGACTGTTAGGATTAAAAGACGTGCGCATTCGGCAGGTGGACTTGTACTATCTCAAAGAGCTTGAAGGCATAAACCACAAAAAGAAGCTGGCCGAGACAGTTGCCTTGTGGAACACCAAAACGCAGATCGAAGCTATCAGATGTAGCCCCCTCAAACAAATCACGCTGGCTACGTCCCGACAAATACGACGAGAACCACTCTAAAGCCTTCCCGCCTATACCAAAATCAGTGGACAAGCGTTTAAGCAAAATCGAAGGCAGCACTTAAGTCTAAGAGGACAAGCAGTGTAGCACGCTGCGAGTTCATATTCAATAGAATATCATTAGTAACTTTGACCGATGCTGTTTCCGTACTGTGATACCGGCGATATGCAGATTGCAATAGCGGATAGAGACTAGACCGAACAAGGTGGTGTGTGTCTGATTGAATACTGCGCGCTCAGTGAACCTGGGAATATAAGCCAGGTTGCTTACAGGACGCAAGTTCAAAGAGAGATTCAAGTCCCACTTTCTTTAACAGTGGTATAACCACGGCCTTTTTCCAGCTGTCAGGAAAAATACCCGATTCCAACGAGCTGTTAATTATGTTGGTGATCACCGGAATAAGTGGTTTAATCTAAATTCCACTATTGTAGTTTCTTTAATTGCTGATAGTTGTAAGCTGACATTTATTTAATAAATTTATTTATTTATTAAGCTTCCACTGAGTTAAAAAATAAAAATAAAAAAAATAACAAGGATAAATATTAAGCTCAATAGTAAAACGAAAAGCGAGAAGCAAAGGAACAATCACAACAGAGCAAGCTCCAACTAGGTGAAAGTCCAAAGGAAAAAAAATATTGGTAATACAAGACTAATTTAATATGTCTTAAAAATATCTCTATGAAATATGCAAATTGTTAAAATATATATAATTTATGCGTAAGTATAATAGTTTATAAGTAATCATGAGAAGCAACACTGGCGGAAACCAATTAAATTCCTGGTGGCAAAGCATTTAGGACAGTCTCAAAATAACGAAAGCTTCTAACAACGCATGGGCTTCAATGCGTCTTTTCTCGGAAACGAGCAAGATGACACTCCTTGTTTTTCCTTCTCGCCAAAAGTTGAATTGATCTTTACCTTACTGCATGACAAGTTTTAAAACAATCTGAACGTGGGAACATTTTGGTCGCGAACGTCCTTAATTAAAACTAGAAAATAAAAACGCATTTTGAGCAACACTGCCGTAGCTCAATTCGAAACTTTTTTTATTATATACGCCCCTCCCCCCTCCCATTTATAAGCCTCCATCAAAAACCATTTACGAAGCTTATAAGCGGCAGTTTACGATAGTGTGTGACAAGCGTGGGATAGTTGTCTGAAAAGGTGAAAAAATGAGCTAGTTTCTGATAGGGTTCAAACCTTAATTTTTTTACGCATATTAAATACCTGCCGATATCGACACTTTATCGGTGCACTAAAAGCAAGGAGGCAACGTATACTTCCATTATACACAAAGAATTGTGCTCGATTATTTCGACCTTAATTACAGGGGATATTGTTCAACGATGTCCGAACAGATGTAAATTCTGTGGAGAAGCGGTAAATCGTTGCGACTGCCTCAACAATAGTATTGTAAGTGGTGTTCTGGCATCACAGACTCCAGAGAAGAAAAGAAGTGCAGGGAGTGCAAAGACTTCATCCTCTAAAGGAAAAGCAGGCACTGAAAACGGGTAAGCCCCACTTCCTTTACTTTAAAAGGGCTGGCGTATGGTAAATTGAAACGACGCCTTTTGATTTTTTTTACGACGCCTTTTGTTGCTGTTTTTTTTCATTTTGCCCACTTCATAGTCGCTCTCGCGCCCCTCGCTTGCGCACAATTTCTACACACGATTTCTACTTGTCTGATTTGACGCTCTTTTCCCACTTGAGTCATTTCTGTTTAGATATACAGTTCAAAGGAAACCAAGAAGGACAAGAAGGGTTCGAAATATCAGGATATTAAAAACGATCTTGCAGCAGCCACTGTCCAAATCAGGCGGTCTGAAGAGCTAAACAAAAAACGCGAACGGGGCTACCAAGAAACGTTGGCTGCAATGCAAAGGCGCATTCAGGAGCTTGAAGGTAGAAACCCTTTTTCCTTTATAGAATTCAATTATCTAAATGAAATGTCCCCTATTTAAGAGCTGTTACTATCGGGTTTGTTACTATCAGGTAGACAACGTGTGCAGGAGTTACGGTTGCTGTAGACCTTTAAGGGGCGGTGTTTTTCGTAATATTATTTCCAAGCCAAATTCAAGACCACTACTTTATCTGCATATTTCAGAAACAAATATTTCAAAAACTTAATACCCGTACGAGTTATCCACAAAAACGCGAATTTGTCAAACAAGTCCACTATCCGCAAACTGTTTTAAGCCAATTAGAATGTGTCAGCCATTGAGTTGAACCGTAAAAAATTTCGCGGCAATCCCACCGCGGACTAGTATTGGGCTTCTGTTGTTTACACCTTGCGTTTTGCAAATCTTCGCTTTTGTCGATTATGTGAGTCTCTTAAGGCAACGCTACACGAGGCGATTTTGTGCGATCTTCGCGTGCCCAAATTCAAACTCGAGCGCAAATCACAAGCAAATTTTGTCGCTGCCTTCTTCCGGCAAACAAACCGAATTGGATTGCCGCGGAATTGCTGGCGAATTTAATCGCTGATATCTGACATGGCAGCCGTGTTTCAGACACTACTTTCCTCTGCTTCAAAGACTGTTTTTTATCCTTATTTTCTAGTAAAAAAAAACCGGACGAAGCGTGAATCGCGCGTTTAGTTTTAATGTATAGTCAGGGGTGGATCCAAGATTTTTTTCTAGGAGGGGGTGCACCACTAAAGAATGGCAAAACTGACTGGTGACTGGACGTAAACACCAGTTGTATTAGAAAGCCGCAGGTCATGTCAGCGAGGGGTGCGCACCCCCTGCACCCTCCCCCTAGATCCGCCCCTGTACAGTTATCCAAACGCTGGGCTCCGACTAGGCCTGTTGAAAGGCTACTCCTCTATCATTTCTCTTTTCCCCTTGCCCGGTTAGCTTTGCGCTTTAAGGCTGGCAAATGCCTATCAAAACAAAAATATTAAAATGTATTGATATTTTAGGATTTTACAGTTTATTAGCTTTGCAATGATAGATATGTTACCGTGGTTTTCTTTAAAGTGGCGCGCAAAGAATATTTTCCCGGAGGACACCCTTGAAGGTCTCCAGTAATCTTAAAACTATGTGTAGGTTTAACTTAAATAACTATAGAATGGGGCAGATGAAAAATAAGTAGTCTTTAGATTGAATACAGACATATGACTACTTCAAAAACGCTACTCGTCAATCTTAGCATTTCGTGTGCCAACGGGAGTGGCAATATACCACAAGTTTACCATCTTCTATTTTTGTGGTGTTTATGCGCTTTTAAACGACTAAATGCATGGTTACATTTCTGTGTTAACGTTTAAACAAGGATTGCGTCCACTACGACCCTCAGTTGGTCCCCGAAAAAACTTAAGGGTTATTTTATATTCTGCAGATGTAGTGGGCAAAAACCAACGTGTGCAAACTGCCTTAAAGTAAAATAAGGATAGTGTGGCTCGACGTGATAGCGAGAATAAAGACCGCCAGAGTGATAATAGTGTCGAAGAGATCAAGGAACCTGCCCCAAAAAGGTCTAGAGGTATGTAAAAGAATCTGTTCTTGTGCACAACTTTTGCATAATTGCTAAATGTGAGTTCGTTGTATTTCCGAAGACATTGTTAAAAAAAAAAAGAGATTGCGTAGCGGTACCCGCGGGTGACAGTTTAAAATCGTTAAAGTGTACGTACGGAAAGATAAACAACGCGCAAAAGAGTGTTAATTTTTCCACTTTTCATCGCGCGCAAAATGGCTTGGCTTCACGTAAAAGTAGCGCGCTCAAATAAAGGGCATGCATATTGCTCCCGTCAGCGGTTTCAAAAACCTGTTTAATTTATAGGGGAGAAACACATCCACGGCCAAATATTATTAAAAGAATGTAAGACCGCGGGTATTTTTGAAAAGGAAAAACGTTCTCCTACAGATGTTTAATCGGAACAAAAGTTGGGTCATACTGCAGATTTTGAGTTAAAAGCTGTTGAAACTGTTAGGACTGTTAGGGCCCAGTCCCCTTGAACACTCAGCAGTTTAGTTTGGCTATTTATTGACCTCTGTATTGTCGCAAATGTCGCATATCCGTGAGGTTTTAGTCGTAGAATATCGTATTTGGAGTGTACTAAAGAGTTTAAAAATCGGGCCCTTCTTAGGTCCGTAACCCCTCAAGACTATAGCAAGCCAGCACCACTAATTTAATGTCATTCTGTTTCTAAGGACTAATTACAGGCCTCAACTTTAGTGGCGTCCACAAAGGCATGAGAGTGTCCTGAACTTCTTGCCAAAAAAAAGTGCTCCCTTGCCAAGGCAATGAGGGAATATGGTGTGCCTAGGAACACTTTAAGAGACTACATTGGAATATGTGAGTTAAAGATAATTGACCCTGACAAGTACAAAACAGTTGTACAGCAGGAATCGGGAAAAAGCGGCAAAGCGCCGGTTAAATGCATTGAAAAGAGTTGTCGGTAATAGCCTTGAAAGAGTATCGGGCTCAAGCTAATAAGACGAAAGGAGAAGGCAAACGGCTGCCTTTCTACCCCGAAGAGGATTTTTACAATACAAAAGATTAGTTGAGATGAGCTGAAAACCGGTAGTTTCTTGCGTTCTTTACCACATAGCACTTTAGATCAAATAAGCTGTAACATTTGCTTTGGGTTTCGTTAATGTTAGACTGGTTGAGTTGGATGTTTACGTCAAACGAAAAAATGCTGCTTAGCTGCTTCGCGTACATATGTCCACTATATTGTGATAATCTGCGTTACAATGTTAATTTAAAAAGCACTTTTCGCTGACATTTTTTCCCAACATTTTCCGTAAATAGTTAACACGAGGCAAATGTTAAATGTTGAAAAGAAAATAATATGATAGCACACGACTGATGCATCACAACAAAAAATCCCAGTCACGTTTTCCATCATCGTGAAACCTAATCCTCTTTACGTTAAAGACAACGAAGAACAAAATTGTCACGTGGTCATGCCTGTTGTTTGTCTCTTACCCTAGACATCAGCTTAAAATTAATTTATGTTTAGACGGGAAATACGTAAATCGTTCCTTGGAAAACTTTTTTTTTACTTTTCTTTTCTTATATCCTACTTACTAACAAATTAACTGTCCCGTCCAGTGACATAATCGGTTTCTGGCAAATTTCAAATATTGTTTCCATTATAAAACAACTTCTTAGCATGAACTAGCACCGTTAATTTCTGTTCATATGTAGCCCAACTGAAAAGTATCATTATTTTCCATCTGATCACGTTGATTTGTAACAAATTTAACGAAATGAGCCGCTCATTTCCTTGGA
>NC_142520.1:31186814-31194314 GCF_964205215.1 Stylophora pistillata
GACCGATACTCGGCCGAGCATCGACCGATCTATCGACCGATCTATCGGTCGAGGACTTAGTCACAGGATGGCAACTGGAAGTTCCAGCGTAGCAGTTGCTTTGATGCCATATCCTTATCAGGTGGCTGGACATGCCGCTCAAGGTGAAACCCTATGAGTTCGTTAAATTGACAAACGAATTATTCGTTAATTTGTACTAGTTCAGCTCACGAAAAGTTTCTTAAGTTTTAATGTGTTCAATTAGCGCGATCGATTCACCCACGTACCTTAACATATTGCTACTTAATTTCGCGATTTCGGCGAAACGGTAATTCGCTTGCGTATTTCAATAGAAAAATGTGATAAAAGGGCATTAAATTTCGCGATTCAAGCGTTCTCAACTGGGTTATTTCATCAATGTTTGAGTTTCTTATCCTGACACCCTGATGATCGATGTTGTGGATCAGTGAGAGCTTGGATTTTTAAATATAAGTGTGAATTTCCGTTTCATTTTCAAAATGTTAATAGAAGATCTCCAGAGATTGATGAATTTTTAGTTGAAGATAAACAGTCAGTCATCCTAAGATAATTACATTTCTTATTTTTTAGGCCCATTGAAACTGACTGATGATGGCTGTGTCCTTAAACCAATACAGAGACCTCCAAAGGGGATGAGAGAGGTTGTTTTCTATGATACAGTATTCAATAAAAGTGAAAAACGAGACGAGATATTGCAGCTAAGAAGACTTTTGCCTTACTATCATGGGATTGTGGAAATAGGTATCCTAAGCCCTTTTTCTGAAAAGGAAGTAGAACTCAGTGTCTCTTAGCATTTTACTTAGCATCTTATCTTAGCTGGAAACTGAAAAAAATAATAAACATCCATCTTACAGTTTCATGAATTTTGATTGAGGAAAACAAATCAAACTGGAAGCTTATCTCCTAATTTTAATGCGCCAATCAATTCCAAGCTTCAACTAATCCATGGTATTTGACCTTTCTGCAGGCCCTGGGTAGGGAATTTGAACCTTCCCTCACAAAGGGAAGAATTTGGAGGGGAATTTGAACCAGAAGTGTCAAGTCTTTATTAGGGTCATACATGTGGTTTAATTTTGGAGTATAAAAGTAAGTAGTCTGCTTTTGTGGTGAATGGCTTAGAGAGACAATTTTCACCTTAAAGAATGATGCATACAAGTGAAAAACCCAACAGCAGCACCAAAAACTAATACATGACTTAAATTTATCTTAAGCCTTATTTAATTTTGGGATGAAGTAGCTATTTGCAGAACTTCAGAAAAAAAGAAATCAACACCTTTCCAGATTTTTGATTGGGATCATTTGAATACCTGCAATCATTTGCTCTGCTGTACAAAAACAAGGGTGGGGTCATGGAGACTTGTTAAGCATCAAAAGGTCAGGTTCCTGATACATGACATGTAAATTTATTTCCATTTTGTCATTCTTCTTAATTCTTGGCCTGAACAATAGTAGCAGTTGTAGTTTATATATCATTATCCACATGTCAGACAATCTAGTTTACTAAAATGGTCTGATCTCTTTTGTTTTAAGAATTTCAAAATTTCATACAAAGAGTGGTAGTTCAGATCACTCAATTACTTATCAAAACATTCCTTTTGTTTCCATTCTTTGTACCACAAAGATCAGAGGGAAAGGGGTAATATGGAATAAATATGTTTGTAATATACCAACACAGTGGACAGGCTGAAGGTGTGCTCTGATTGGCAACTCAAACTCTAATTGTCCTCTATAAGTCACCTCCAAGTAACTAGTGCAAGATTTGCATTTAAAAAATTGTAATAGTTGTGGAAATAAATGAGTTTAAATTATCTTTTTCTGCTATGTTACCTCACTGTTTTAGCAGTTCAGTAAATAGCTACCACAAGTCACCTCCACTTTGGTGATTAGTTGTTAACCACCAGGAAGGGAGTTCTTGAAATGTTTAGTATAGAGAGCTAACAAGGCCTTGGGAGTGTCTCACTTAATATGTGCCTCCTTCTGGCCTACTTCAAAAACACAGAAGTAATGGGCTAAAATTATTGAACAAATGTTACCAGACCCTTAATGATTGATTTTAGATACATCAAAGTATTTAAAACTGGAGAACATAACAAACAAGTTTCAATTGCCATGTGTCATGGACATTAAGATGGGAAGAGTGACATGGGATGACCATGCAGATGAAACATTTAGGGAAAGAAGAAGAAAAAAATGGCCACTGAAGGAAGTCACAGGTTTCAGCATTCTCGGATTTATGGTATATTTCCATGATGTTATGTCAATGAATTATTAAGCACAAGGGAAAGTTTCTAACTTTCTTTCTGTTACTTTCTTCCTGAAAAAAAAAGTTTCTACATACCCTATGTTAGTTTCTATCAATCATGATTGCAAAGACTTTCAGAGCCTTAAAAAAAAGATACAAATCAAATAGAATGGCTCAAAGAATGTTAATTGTAACTCACAAATGTCACATTTTGTATTGCTCTTTATGCATGGCAATAAAGAGAAATCAGATGCTCAAGAAAAGGTTTTTGAGGTATAAATTATTGAAGTGGTTTTTCACAGCTCAGGTTGAATGAATGAGTTTCAAAAAAAGATTTTAATAAATATTGAATGGTCCATTTACAATGTTTGCCAGGTGTGAGTTATCCCTAGATCTTCCTCCTTATTATTAAATATAATTTAGGTTTTTAAGAGAACACCAGTAATTTCATTATGAAGTTGTTACACTCACTGATCAGGTGGTGGGCTCTCTCGAGTTCAGAGCCGACTTATTACAACTGAGTGAGTGGGTGAATGAGTGAGTAAATGAACATTTGCATATTGAAGTCTTTTTGCAAATCCACGAGTTAAAAATGAGTGTAAACATGAATTGTTCTTGTCCATGAAGCTGGCTGTCTTACTACATGGCTTTAAATAAATAGTTGTATTACATTTGCACTGCATTTGTCTGTGTTATGTACTTACAGCAAGCTTTGGTATGTCAGGCTATGGCTATGGCTATGGCTATGGCTGGCTATGGTATGGCAGGCCATGGTACAGCTGGCTATGGTATGGCAGGCTATGGTATGGCTGGCTATGGCTATGGCTATGGCAGGCTATGGTATGGCAGGCTATGGTATGGCTGGCTATGGTATGGCTGGCTATGGTATGGCAGGCTATGGTATGGCTGGCTATGGTATGACAGGCTATGGTATGGCAGGCTATGGTATGGCTGGCTATGGTATGGCTGGCTATGGTATGGCAGGCTATGGTATGGCTGGCTATGGCTGTGTTATGCACTTACAGCAGTTCATGGTATGTCACAGGTAGTGGCCTGTCTCACCTTGTGCCATAGAGAACCAGGTTTATTTCACACGTGTGTATTTTCGCTTTAAGACATTAAGAGTGTTGTTTATTATCTGTGTTGTGTACTTGTGAAGGGCTGTTTAGCTTCACAGCATAAATAATGGCAAGGTTTATTTCATTTTGTATCTTTTTTCGTGCTAAGTAGCTATCTTGATTTAATTAGTTTGAAAGACTCCTAGTTTTGTTTGATATGTAATGAATTACTATCAGGTTTACAACCACCAAACTTGTTGCCATGAACACTTCAATGATGAATGGTGCCGGAAGTTGTTTACAGTACAGGATGCTGAAAAATGTAAAGTTTTTTACAATTCTTTTCCAACGATATTTTACGTACGTAAACTGCATGGAATTGATACTTGTTTGTCAATCAAAGACAATTACATTAATTGTTCACATTAATTTTGGAAACCAGGACCATCCAATGGTTTTTCTCCGAGCCTGTTGAGTAGTTCCAATCATCCAATTCCACATCTTCATATTTGAATCATCTAGATTGAAATCGAGGATGGGGTATATTCCTGGTTTTAGGATTTCATGATTTTGTAGCTTATCACCATATTTATGTTGATAAATCATTTCCTCTTACATCTCTAGGTTTTCATCAGTTTTTAGGAAGTATACAGTTGGAGATGACATTTGATATCTTGGGGCAGCTACTTGCAAACCTTGTGGATATTAAAGAGTGGTTCACAACTCAAAGACTCTTCAGATTTATTGCAAGCTCCATCCTAATTGTATATGAAGCTAACAGCTCAAAGAAGTTTGGAAAACACCAGAATTCCCACCAACAGTCTGAAACAGTGGAAAACATGCACCAGCTTTCCCCGAAAAACCTATTAGTTGATGCAAAAATAATCGACACTGCCCATGTATTTCCATCAACAGATTTTGATAGTAATTATTTGTTTGGCCTGGAGAATCTAATTTCAATACTTGAGAAATGTAAAGAAAAATATGCTGTCAAATAAAATTAAACTCAGGTTGGGTGAAGCTGTTCAATCAAGAATGGTAGTTGAACAGTCCTCGACAAGAAAATCACACAAACTTTTTAAGTTAAACTCGCTTTGATTGCATCTTCAATGTACACAGGTTATTTTCGCTTTACAGATATTTCTTTGGACACAAAGACCCATCACAGCATTATCACAGCAGTTTCGGTATTTTAATAATCTAACCACAGTCTTTCTTGATGATCACTTTTTCTGCATGTTGAAGTTTTCTCTTGCTAACAAAGGTACATTTTTCACGTGACGACCAGCGACTCCAACCAGTTTGCGTCAAGATATTAATTTAATTTAAACGGCGGGAGGTCCGTGGGGAAAAATCTGTGCCCGGGACCTTGCACAAGTTTGGACCCCTGTATTTCGAAGCGAAGTACCTTACACTGAAATATGACCGCCTCCAAGGAATCTCGTTTTCGTCATTTCTTGGAAGACACATAGAGAAGATGAACGCTGTGATTAGTAATCAAGTTCGGTTGTTGAATTCTTTTGTATTTTGGTGTTATCTTTTTTCCGGCGATTTCGGCAAAATGGCGGTGCTAACCTAACCTCATCCCATCAGACTAGGTTTGATGCTAACGATTAAATGAATGTAACTGGGGAAATTACAATTCATCGACCCAACGTTCTAGAGCCTTCATCAGAGGTCCTCGTACATGCGCACTAATATTAGCTGCCCTTATACTCGTGATCACACTTATTGCGTGTATAAACCAACGCTATTTATAGTATTCCGTGCAGTGCGACCACGAGTATATCGGACAGAACATACGTCAGTTTGGTACACGTTTGAAAGAGCACCAAAAAGCGGTCTTCCTTTGCTAAAAAGAAAATTCAGCTTTGTTGGAGCACACATGCCTAACTAACCATGGGATAATTTCGGATTGTCGACCTGGTTGCTTTGTGAGCCTTGGCCCCATCCCGTTAACACGATTACAGGCTCATGTCGCAAAGGTGATTGTTTTGACGGAATGTTACTGCATTACTTCAGTCTATTCCAAGAGACATACTTGATTTGGATCAGGATTAGAATACAAGAATTTCCAGAGAAAGATCCCAACAGTAGTGCATGCTGGCCACATCCATCTCAGGTGGCTAGTGCTTGCACGTTGAGCCTGCGTATTGAGGATGGGCCCCATACCAAAACCAAACATTCGACACCAGGTCTACGAGGTCTACTCGGAAAATATCGACAGTTGCGGAAGGTATCCAGGCTTTCCATATAACACGTGACCTGCCCGCGCTTTGTCTCACCTCGGTGACCAACTCCTGATAAGGAATCAAAAAGGCTAGAGTTTGCGGGCAATGAGCACCGCAGGGTACCAAGTTAAGTGGCATGTGAGCGGTGCAAGTGTGAACTGATCGACAATCGTGAGCTTCGACTTAGTACGTCCTTAATCCGGTTTTAAATTTTTGACTGTCTTGTTGATGGTCCTACAGTATGGGGTGCTGCGTGACATTAACAGTGCGGGATAACCCTATTTTCCCTCAATCAAATCACGTGACTTACCATTCTACTCAATGACGTCATAGTATCGATATCGAAGAAAAACGTCAATAGCATACTCGTTATCGTATCAATTCGGAAAAACCGTATCTGCCTACCCTCCTGCGTTAAAATGATGAAAATATGCCAATATGTCTATGTTGCAAACAGGCAATAGTTTGGAAATAAACGGTCGCATGGCAACTGACTTAAAAATGAACTGGAAGGCTGGAAATCATCCTAGAAAACTCACAAGACGCAAAGGAACAAACGCTCAAGCGAGGTAACGTTATTTTCACTCAAATTTAAATTAAATTTCGCATATGGTAAGATTTAAACATTAATATAGTCTGCAGAAGCTCATTCCGCAAGCTTTGGCTACCTGTAAACACCTCTCGCTATCTCTCACAAGATCATTTGGTTTTATCAACTGACTTGATAATATAAATTGGCAACTGTAAAGAGTTTCAGCTGACTTTTGGAGCGTTAGCCCTTCGTCTGAGCAACACAGACATTGTTGAACCGGACAAAAAGCGGGGCGAGTGAAAACAATTCCCGATAACGACCGACACACAATTCAAACTCGCTTCTAAAGGACTAAGCTATCATTATCATTATCATTATATATATTAATACAGTCACAAATGCTGAAATGAACTTGTAAATCAATAAGCCTGATAAGTCAGGTTAGGTGCTGGAATCTTTTGAACACAGATACAGGAGAAGAACCACTTTCACATTAAAAAATCTAACATATCTTTTTACCATCGTCGCGACCTAAAAATCAAAATTTAACGTAAACCTCATCTTCCAACAAATTTACATCAATAATTCTAGTTGCCTGGCTATTCTAAGAGTAATTCATTGAAATTTTTACATCAATGGGAGGAACCTTTTATAAAACATGAACACTTCACTAGACTAGTATTTTTCCCGTTGTTTTCACGTGATCTTTGCCTGGTACACATATTTTCCAATCTGTTATTGGTCGGGTTCCCAGTCATTTTACTGGATTTATGATCCTGATGAGGGCCTGGGTCCGTGCGCCGTCGTGCCAGAGGAAGACTGAGTCCGGTGCCCTCTCTGATAACAAAAAAAACAAAACCGAATTGAAGAATATTATCGTTTGAGAGAGTTAAAGTAGAAAGTGTTATGGTGACTTGATATGCAAATATGTCACGCCACGGTGTACACAGTGACGACAGGATAAAGTTCATTGTCGGGGTGGATCATCACTTAACTGATTTTTGATCTCTCCTTTGGACCAGTTGAGCGTTCGCATCTAAACTATTAAATTATTCATTAGGGTGCTACAGGACTGTACCTTAGGGTAACAACATTTTTGATTAACGACAATGGTCTTCAGCAATATCACCTGGTAAGTAACAACTATTCATCGAACTGGAGGTGGCTAGTGGTAAATATCCACCGCTGACCACTGATACTGACGTGAATAATTGTTTATTAAGTATATAATAAGACAGTGAGATGATGTAGAACAAAAAGATGATTTAAACTAATTTATTCCTACAATTATGAAATATTTTCGGGCGCAAATCCCCGCTTGGGAGTTGCTCAGAGGACATTCAAAGTTTGAGTAGCCAATCAATATGATAGTGCTCTTTCTTAACTCCATTTTGAATTACCTGGTGATCCTCGCAATCT
>NC_142520.1:31201814-31211814 GCF_964205215.1 Stylophora pistillata
TTTCTTTTCTCAACTAATAAGATGAACAAAATTAAAACTTGCCATGCTTTCACTGGTTTAACAGGCTGACCTTCAGCTTTTATCCACATTATTCCAAACCATTATATGTTCCAAGCCATTTTAACCTATCGAAAATATCAGGCCCCTCTGAACTGTATGTAAAGAATCATGAAAAACTTTAAGAAAGCTTAATCTTGTTAATTACAAATCAATACAAACTGTAAAATGGAACCACCCCACTCATTTTAAGTTGCAGCCACATAGAGCTAAATTAAGGGCATTTCTAAAAGGCTGTAAAGTTGCTATATTAACTTAATGTGTTACAAAAATGATCAAAACATTCTGACAATGACTGAACATTCATTTGACACCATTTCTGAGGGATCACTGAAAAAAGCAAGGGAATATTAATTCATAAGGGAGCTGCTGTTTAAAATTAACCAAACCATTTTGGGTCAGCTTTAGTCTATCAAATGAATTACCTGTTCCAAAGTGGTCTGTTTTGAAGTGACATCTGACTCAAGCTTGTCAATCTTCCGCATCAGCTTATTGACTTGATACTCTTGTTCTTGTTCTAAAGTTTGTTCCAACTGAATCTTTTCTTGACGCAACTTAATTTAGCAGAAAGCACATCAGCTACATTCTGAACAGCTTACTTCTCTTACAACTTGTTTCAAACACAAAAACAGTCATAGTCCTTGGCTACATCACATTTGCTGCCAGTAATTAAATTTATAAAGTATCCACTGTAATTTTGTCTTTCAAAACCCTAGTTTTCTTTCCAAGTCATACTTGCAATTATATTAACTTAAGGGTGTTAGATACCCCTCAGCCAAAATACACATGATGCTAAATTATTGCTCCTTGTGAGATTCTTGATTCTCACTGGCTTCCCTGGGTTCATTGATGGTCTATTTTTCTTAACTTACAAGTATCCTTTATAGGCAACAAGCAAGGACATAATATGATACATGACATGACATGATACTAACAGCTCTTCTGACTTTACACTGATGATACATTTACCACAACACACTAAGACAAAATTACCACATTCTATTACCACCTCAGAAAATAGAATTGATATACAGTTCTCATAGTATTTGGGCAGGATTGAAGAATCAAGGCTTCCTTTACAAGCAATACAAACACCACAAGTAGCAAAGTACAGAGGACACAATCACTTAAATTAATCTTCCAACCAGACATCAAACAGAGCAAAGAATGTTTACATTCCAAAAAGGAAGAGTGCTTTCTACCTGCATAAGTTTTCTTGACAAGTCATTGGTGAGAAATTCCTCTTCTTGCTCATAATTCATTGCCAAGGTTTCCTTCTCCTTCTTTAGAGACTGAATCTTTTTCAGCAAAGTGTTTGAGATAAATTCTTCTTCTTGTTCTGCTTTTGCTTGCTGCATGTGCAAAGACAAAACATATCTTATTATCATTATAAAAATAAAAAACCCACTTTACAATGAACCCCTATCTCGATCAAGGCAAAAATGACCAAAAAACATTTAAGACTAAATATCTATTCTAAGAATTTAATTTTCTGTTCCAGTTCTTGCTTGTATGAGACTGTGTAGTAAATTCAGCCTGCTTCAATCCTTGTTTAATAGAATTCATGGCCAGAAAATTGCATAGGTTTGTGCTGAAAATTTTGAAAATTCTGAATTTGTATGATTCTAAAATTATAATCCTCTATTGAACAATACTTTTAAGAAATATCAGCACTTAAAACATAATATCAACTGTTAGAAAAAGGAAGCGAAAATACTAACAAATATTTTCGCATTTACAAGACTGTGCTAGATTTACCCTGCTTGACTTGTTGTTTAATAGAATTTATAGTGGCATGGTAAGGTATGATTTCAAAATAAAATAATTCTGTCAAACAACACTTTTGGGACATATCAATATTTATCAATATTTGTGTTGCACAGCCTCACTTGAAGTCAGAAAACTCAGTTTTGTTTTCAACCATAATTTGCATCACCTTTGGGAATGAAGTATTGTCAACTCCAAACCAAATTTTGTCACTTGAAAGAGCTACATGCCCATTGCTTTTCAAAACTAGTACTGTTAAGCATGATATTGTCTTTTCATTTTGAGCTCTAAAAGGTCTACCTCAATCAAGAAATAACAAAAAAACCATCTTGAAAGTTATACAACCTGGTGGTTTAACTCCACTGGAACTTTCAGCCGAAGTGAAACTATATGTCATGTTATGGACACAACTGTGCATACATAAGGATTTTTATCATGGTAGCTCCTTTGGAATTAGGTAAGACTTGTGCTTGCTATGTTGTAATAATTTGTACATATATACCAAGATCGCAAGAAAATAAAAATGCAGGCATCCCAGCCACTTTTTTGAACAACTTGATAGGAAATATAGCCTTTGCAAGTTCTAAACATAGGAAAATATAGCATTTTCTCCCAAAATATAGGCACTTTAAAGGAGCCAAAAAAGCTTTTAAGAGTAAATGCCTATAAAAATTCAGCTACCAATGGCCAGAGTGGAAAATTTTTGTGCTCACATTTTGCCCATCAATAGGTATTGGTAAGTAACTAAATGTGATTTAGTTTTTTTTCAGAAAGGCTGCCTCAGTTTGGAGAAAATAGAAAAAAAACTATTTTTGCAGTCAGGGACTTCAAAACAACCAAAATTTAAGATGAAACAGGCTGTTCTCAAAATTTTGCTTGCATGCAAAAGGGAGGAAAGAGAGAGAAAATATTTTCTGATGCACCAGTTCATTGAGGGTTTTACTTCTAGTTTGGTGGCAGATATTCAACTCAGCAGTAATTTGAACATCGAACACTAATATTTTAGAACTGCTTTAATCTTAACTAAAAGAAATTGATATTTTAGCTGAAAGTTGCGATTAAAATTTTAGGCATGTACTACACCTTGGTTTACCTTGAGATTCACGCCATAAGGTTGTCAAATATTGCACTAAAATATATGTAAAACCTGGCTTGGGTAATTCAGTTTGCACTGAACATGAACTCTCCGAAATTGAAAAAAATTTGGTTGAAATATGAAACCTTAGTAGCAGTTTGTTGGAGTTTACTACCACAGGAAGCCTCATATTACATTTTTAACATCAATTTTAATACTCCTTTTTATTGGCTTCACCAAATAATAAGAAATAGTGAGTGAATATTCATGGGAAAGAATTTAATTAACTTTTGTCTGCAAAAATGCTAAAAAGTGCATTAAAAATATAAATGCATCATTCCACAGTTGTGCTATTTTAATCAAATTTAAGGGAAACATAGGAGGATTTCATAAAATATAGGCTCTTTATAGGATTCTATACAAATTATAGGATATATAGAATATATAGGAGGTCTGGGATGACTGAAAATGTTACACTGACCATAACTAAAACTCAGCTTTTTTTACCTTTGAACTGAATTGAGTTGTTATGTGGTGTATTGAGTTTTACTGCAAAGCATTGTGATGTATTTACTTTAAACAGACACATTCCATTGTGGACATCAAGGGTAGGTCCCAGGAAAGTCTGCTTTAGATTACAAGAAATTAAATTGACCCTGAATACAATAGATAATAACACATTCAAGTTCTTTTGTACATGTTATTTATGGAACAATTCCAGGTTTGGTATGTCAGTTTGTTCCACCTCTCTTTATTCTCTTTAATATCACAATTGGTTGCTGCTCCCAACATAGGTTACTTCACATTCTATTTTCGTCACCACCAATAGCCTTAAAGAGCTTAATTCTTTCTATTAATAACAATCTTGTGACCTCCGTTGTGCGCATCAAACAAATGTTCTATACATTTGAAAAATGAACACCGCAGCCTGTTCAAATGCAAACATGGCAAATACAAAGTATTTCACGACCTAGAAACATAGAAGTGTCGGGTGAATTTCAAACATGAACTTACAATTGAGACGCTAGCCTGGCGAAGAGCCCTGTTTTCCTCTTGAAGTTGTTTACAACGCAGTTTACATGTTTCTAGCTCCATTTTCAATACTCTGTTTTCCTGCTTCAAAAGGGACATGAGATTTTTCTCTCTGTGAGCAACAGACGAGGTGCTTTCGTCTGCGCTCATGTCACTGTCACTAAATCCTGTGACTTCCATAGAGGAGCTCAAAGAGCTCGCCATATTGGAAACACACGTTCGCCACTATGCACTATGGGTACCTCTTAGATTAAGAAAAAAAAAATGTCTTGGGTGTCCTGTACGCAGTGCACCTCTAACAACTACGCAAACCAGTGATCACTTGAGAAAGATTATGATTTTTTTTTTGTCTCGCGTACGAAACAAGATGGAAAAACCATCTCTCTCATTCTTACAAGAGGCTTTTTGCATGACTGGCTATAGCTGTGGCGGAGCCATAAAAAGTCTGAGGTTCTGAGGTTACATTCTTTAACGATACTCAGAATGTTTAGTTTGCCGAGCTTTCTTATTCTATTAGAGGTGTGAGTTGTTTCAAACAGTTGTAGTAACTGCTAAACAATAGGTAGGGTATATTGACAATGGTCAAAAATATTTTTTTGAAATGCCTCCCTAGCTGCTGAAGACCGAGGTGACGCTCTAAGACAAGTGTACGCTATTTTAACAATTATTCCAAGAGCGTGCGTTGGATATGAGATGATAGATTGAGCCAACTCGACGCTACGCGCCTCATTGGCTATAATCATCTCATATCCAACAAGCGCGAGTGGAATAATTTTTTTATTAAAAAAAAATGCCCCCAAGATAATAGACAAATCTTCTCCACTTTATTTAGTAAGAAGAGACCGGATATTACAATATGCAGATATTACAGTACGGTATGATCATTACCATAATGGCTAAGCCAATAAAAAGTCTTGAATTGCTTTATCCAATGATCCAGTTTTTAATTACATTTATATAGAAATAGTAAAATCAACAACTCGTAGTTTCATGCTTTCGCAATCATCAGACGGTGGTTATTCCAAGGGAAGACATACCTTACATACAGAATGCTAATTATGCGGTGTGAAACTTAATTCCTATAACTAGGCGGTGTGAAACTTAGTTCCTATAATTAGTGACACGTAATTCTACTGAAAGTGAATAAAAGCTAAGTTTTAAAGTTCGATAGGTAGAATTTGTTTAGTGACACGTAATTCTACTGAATATATATATTTAGCAATTATTCCACGAGCGCGCGTTGGACATGAGATGATAGATAGCCAACGAGGCGCGTAGCGCCGAGTTGGCTACAATCATCTCATATCCAACAAGTGCGAGTGGAATAATTGTTTTAAAAAAAAAACGCTCCCAAGATATTAGACAAATCTTCTTGACTTTATTTTGTAAGAAGAAACCGGATGTTTCCATGTACAGATATGAGATTATGGTATATTGGCTCATATACCATAATGACTAAGCCAATAAAAAGTCTTAAATTGCATTATCCAATGATCCAGTTTTTAATAAATATATATATATATATATATTTATATATAGGAAGTCTGCAAGTCGATTTTCGCGTGGAACAGTGCTCAATACGTTGAAGCAGAGCAGAATAAATATTATGAGAGGAAAAAAGGACGTAACTACATTTCCCGACAAGCCTGTTTCGTGAATCGCTTCACGCCACCTGACGAGAGAGGACTTTTAACCCTTTTGAAACAGATCTGTAGTGCGAAGTTTTAGTGCGAAGTTTTAATTTTTATTTTCCTAAATAATTGTTTACAAAGCTCCATGATTGTAGAGCACTCTCCGATTCAAGGATAAGGTTTTTTACGTTTATAAATATATATATGTTTCACACATATGTTTCATATGTTTGTTGTTGTTAAATATATATATATATATATATAACCAAAATAGCGGAATGAGATCATCATCTACTAAAAAGTGCTCAATAGCAGCGCTAGAGCTATGGATAATTATACCTCAAGATTTAGGTTACTTGAACTTTTGCTGCAGTAAAAGTTCAAGTAACCTAAATCTTGAGAAATCTTGAGGTATAATTATATATATATATATATATAGTAGCAAATGGACTACTCAAGTTATGCACATATGGATTTTAATACAGCCTGTTTCGTAGACCAACAAAAGTTGATCCACTCATCAGTCAAACTCCATACACACTGAGGCATCGTGACGGTTAACTCTAACCCAGCAACGTGATCACATGACATTGTTTAAAAAATTCAAATCTTGAAAACCGTCCGCGCGCCGATGTCTACAATTGGATATTATTTCACTTCGCTTGATTAAAGAGGCTTCATGTGGATAAGAACGAATATATGAGCTTGTTAGCTCAATTGGTAGAGCGCTGCACTAGTATCGCAGAGGTCAGTGGTTCGAGTCCCGTACAGGCCTGATTTTTATCGGGTCTGATTTTCGCTATTGCATAAATAGCGCTATCTACTGCGAGGATCGTGCATCATACGTATTCAGTATCTTTATTAGAAACAGAAGTTTACAGTTTGTTTAAATATTATATATATATATATATATATATATAATGTAAACAAACTGTAAACAAACTGTAAACTTTTGTGTCGAATAAAGATACTGAAATAAATGAAAAACGAAATTCCTCTTTTTCTTTTTCTTTGCTTTTGTGCTACGCGTTTCACAGCTGTTGCGGCTCTTCAGGCATAGGAAAGCGTGTTTATTGACTTATTACGTCACAGATCTAATTGTAATTACAATGGTTATTGTAATTCGAAGCACGCGCGAGCAATTAGCGTAATTTCAAATCATTAAGAGCGGGTTTATATTTAGAAATAAAAAATCTTTCTTTGTTCTTTCTCATGATCTCAGAAGGGCCGAAAATCTTGTAAAACGGAAAGATAGTGAACTGAGGGGTCAATCCCGCAGCACATTCATCAATATGTTTGCTGACTCCCAGCATACGTGTGTGCGGGTCTCTAATTTGTGGACTGTCATTGACTATATGTCAGGACATTACCCGTTTCTCCTATATAATTATGTCCACATCCTGCACATGTTATTACGTAAATCAAGTTTGTTGATGTGCAGTTCATCGAATGTTTTATCCGAAATGTTTCATTCGTGGCGAGGAAGGTGAATTCTTTACCCTGATTTAAGTAGGGGCATGCTCCGCAACGTTTTGTTCCACACATTTTAACTTCCGGATCTGTGTCCTTTTGCTTAGAGAAATAGGAGTTTGTTAACATCAGTTTTAGGTTTCTTGATTGTCGCTGACTGTGGATTACTTTAATCTTGCTCATAATAGATTTTAATGAGGAGCTTTCGTTCAACATTGGAAGTGTTTTCCTGACCAACTGAAATACTTGCGGATTGTTGGGATTGTAAGTTGTTATCAGACAAAGGAGGTTATTTTCGGTACTTTGTTCTCTCACACTTCTTAACTCTTCCGTTGTCTGGGTGAGGGCCTTGTTTACACCGTAATCAATGATTTCAGCTGGATATTGTTTCCTCAGCAGGATTTTTTTGAGGTCGTGGAGGCGCCGTTTCCTTCTGTCCTGGTCCTCAATAATCAGTCATGCATATCCTCCGAGCCAGGTTGTATGGTATGTTATTTTTAGTGTGTCTTGGATGGCTGGATGTATATGGGAGGTATCGGAATGAATCCGTCCGTTTATGATAAATATCGGTTGTTAGGTGAGTATTGTCTTTTCTTATCATCACGTCAAGGAACGGGAGTTCTTTGCAGCTTGTTTCAGCAGTAAGTTGAATGCTGTCATCAAAAGTTCATGAAGCTCCTTTAATTTTTTCTCACCGTAAGGCAAGTTTATATAACAGTCATCCAAGAATCTTCTCCAATTTGTGTAAACATAATGGCCTATTTCTTCTCCCATTTTGTCAGAGACCTGGCTGTATAATTCGTTCTCCAAATACCCGAGAACATGGGTTGCATAACTGGGAGCCATTTTCGTTCCCATCGCAGTACCTTTCTTTTGAAGGAATATTCTATCATCAAAGGTGAAAGTATTAGTCGTCAATATTAAAAGGATTGAATCGATGATAAGTTCTTTTCTGAAACGTGAGTTAAGGCTCCCTGGATATTTGTTGATCCAGTATTCCATGGCCTTTACGCCGAGTTCATGGTTGATGTTTGTGTACAAGCTAGTCACGTCAAAGGAGACCAATATTGTACTTTCCGATACTGTCTTTGGTAAATAATGAATTGAGGAAATCGATGGCGTCCATCAGATAACTTTGAACATGTGAAGTAAACGGCTTGATAAGGATGTCTACAAAGTTACTGAGTCTACTCGTTGGACATCTAGGACCAGTTACTAGGGGCCTGAATTTGAGATCTGCTGGCCTAAGAACTTTGATGTATGGTTTCTTTTGGACCTTAGCATCCTGGCAAATGATCTCGCTTTTACGTATCTTTGGAAGGCCGTAGAAACCACTAGTTTTAAAATTAAAATGAACATCTTTCTCCGAATCTATCTGGGTTCTTGAAGAAACGCTCTTGTTGCACCGCACTCTTGAAGATGACTGAGGACTGGAGGCGAAGCCTTGACAAAAGGGAGGCAGTTATAGCCGTGGCATTGGACCTGTCCAAAGCATTCGATTCTATTAACCATAACCTCCTATTGGCTAAGTTAAAAGCGTATGGCTCCTCTCCGTCTGCATTAAACTTGATTTCTTACTATTTGTTGGGGCGAAGACAGCGAGTTAAGTTGTCCGGTGTTTGCTCCAGCTACTCAGAAGTAATGGTGGGCGTTCCCCAAGGGTCCCTCCTCGGACCGCTGCTGTTTAACATTTATATAAATGACTTGAACTACGCCATACCGGATGTATCTCTGAGGTTATACGCCGACGACACAACTATGTATGCCTCAGACGTCTCGCCCATGGTTCTCGAATTTGTAGTGAATAATGGTCTTGAGCGGTTACCATCGTGGTTTCGAGAGAATCATCTGGTGATCAACAACACAAAGACGGAAGCAGTACCCATTGGTCCCTGTAAGTACAGTTACGACCTGGCCATACATAGCTCTGTCATTGAGACACTGCCATCTATAAAAATACTTGGCGTTGAACTTGATAGCATGATATCTTTCGAGGACCGCATTACTAAACAGCTTCAAAAGGTATACGCTAAAAGTGGCGCACTCAGGAGAATCAGGCGTTTTGTCCCTGGCAATGTTATGTTAAGGCTCTATAAAACTTTCATTCTCCCTCATTTTGAATACTGTTGCCCCCTCTTTCTTGGATTGTGGAAAGTGCAAGCGAATCGGCTAGAAGATGCCAACTATTATATTCTTAGATCACTGCTAGGTTATCTCAAGTCTACCCTTTATGATGAATTGCTGCGAATCTTGAATATGGAAACGTTAGACCAGAGAAGCAAACAACAATCCCTTATTCTGTTATATAAATGTTTGCATAACGACGGTCCCAAATATATCAGAGATTTTTTTAGTTTTAGGGAAATATGTACAATCTGAGAGGAACCGGCATTAATTTGTGCGCACCTAAATTTAATTTAAATTTTATGAAAAAATCTTTTACTGATATGTGTGCGCAGCTGTGGAATGGATTACCTACAAGTGTAAAACTGGCCAATAATATCAACCTTTTTAAGAAGCTATTGAGAACATTGAAACTTTAGCTGCTTCTCCATTTTATACTTGTATTTAAGTGACTCTCAATTTCATTGTACAAACTTAATTTTTAATCTTGATTTTAAATCATTTAAGCTATTGCTTCACCATTTTGTACCTGTATTTAAGTGACTTTGAATTTTACTGTACAAACTTAAATTTTAATATTAATTGTTAGTTATTTCAATTTCTAATCAATTAGGTTTTGACAGTATGTATTAGGTTTTTTAGATTCTTAATCTTAGAGGCACGTACGTATTTTGAACGAGCTCTATGAGCTCCTCGACGCTACGTGGGTAAATAAAGTATTGATTGATTGATTGATTGATTGATTGATTGAAAGTGGCAGAGGTACTTCACCTCTTTCTCCGTTAGGTTGTGACTGTGATTACCTGCTAACTCCCTTCTAAGTTTCATAACATTTTTGTCCTTG
>NC_142520.1:31464314-31474314 GCF_964205215.1 Stylophora pistillata
TGGTGACTACATTACTTTTTTTCAGTTTTTTTAAAGTTTCTCCATGGCTTTTTCAGACGAATCCCCTACTCACTCTGAACTATAGCCTTTTGCGAAAGCGCCCGTATCAATAACATCTCTTAGAGATATATATAATAATAATATATATATAATATATATAATAATATATATAATAATAATAATGATAACAGTGTGAATTATAATAAATCCTCTGGTGCATATGCTGGCATAGTGAACATAACCCATCCAAAATGGCCTTATGGAAGGAAGACAACATAGGGAAAAAAGTTAGACTATCCGAGTCAGAAGCAGTTGAAATAACCAGGGGTCTGTTTGATCTAACAGCTTTTACGAATGATTTCCATTCGACAACGCTAAGGTGTGAGGCCGTGTGATATCATTATGGACTAGAAGTCAGCATGTCAAAGGACTGTTGCTGTGAAATCAATATTCTTCAAAAATGATCCTAAATGGGTGTAGATCAGACTCAGGCTGGATTGTCTAAAGCCTCCTTAAGAATAAAAGCTTTGAATCTGGGCAATGAAGTGACGATCAGGGAAGAAAAACCTAAGGTGGACAATTACAATTAAACTCTGCTCAAACGAACGAAAACTTTCACTTACCAACTTCTATTATCAAGAAAGATAACAAGAGGAGTAGGAAATAAAGTTTCTTTGAAAACACCATGTCGAAAACTAATTCAGTCTGTGAAGACATAGCTGGTGATTTCTGAAAAGCTGCTGAGGTTTGTTTGTTGTTTTTGAGAGTTATACATAGACTCTATAGGGTTTTACGGAGAGTTATTTTCATAAAGTCAGAGGACATGCATTTTTTATGCGATTTTGTTCCTAGTGTGTGAAAACTAATTCAGTCTGTGAAGACATAGCTGGTGATTTCTGAAAAGCTGCTGAGGTTTGTTTGTTGTTTTTGAGAGTTATACATAGACTCTATAGGGTCTTACGGAGAGTTATTTTCATAAAGTCAGAGGACATGCATTTTTTATGCGATTTTGTTCCTAGTGTTGGTAATGATTGGCTTAAAATTTGAGTGTTATAAATTCAAGTAGGTTCTGGTATGATCCAGGTGAAAAAAACCTAAACAGCCACGTTAATTAAAAAAAATACACGAAAAATCTCTTATGGAAGATAGTTATAAAAGAGAGTGCAATGGAACCTCGATTTAACGAATCCCTTTATAACGAAGTCCTCGGTGTAACGAACAATATAATTTGAACATATCAACAAAGTTGAAATGGTAAATTGGCCACCGTTACGATTATAAAAGCTGACGTTTCGAGCGTTAGCCCTTCGTCGGAGCGAAAGGTCTAACGAAGGGCTAACGCTCGAAACGTCAGCTTTTGTAATCGTAACGGTGGCCAATTTATCATTTCAACTTTGTTGATATATTCAAATTATTTCGTTACCCTCACCGACGCAGCCCCAAACAGTTTCTTTAGAAACTATCAGCCTTCATTCATTTGTAACGAACAATACTTCAGTTTCTGAGGTAAAAGTCTCCTTTCAATCACGGTTCAAACTTTGTAGCACAAGCAGAAGATCCAGGTCACCTGACACCATCTCTTAAATTGTACGCATCAGAGCTAAACTGTTTTTGTGGTCTACGGCTAACAGATAACCCCATTAAGACCGGGTAACATGAGCCCCTTTTAAAATTGCGAAAATGCAAATTTCAGAAGATCTAAATTGTGCTCTTTGAGTGGTCTTAAATTTATTAGTTTGCTTTCTGCAAGGTCTTTTCATAGTCTTAAAGCTGGCACTTTGAGGACACTTGAAAAATCTATTTTTGGCAGCCGTGCGTTCTCCAGTTAAGCATTCTCAAGATGCAAATTTTAAAATTCATCAACCTGAGCTCAAATTAAATGATATACTTTAACTGCATACGCGCAAACTAACAGTTCAAAGTTTACAGAGGGAAATTTGATTTAAAGTCATACTATAATAAAACAGAAGTGAATGTTACGTTCAAATTTAGAAACAAGAACGTTTCCTGTTTTATTTTGTATAGTTGATGTAAATTTTCTAGAGGAATTACGAAGGCAGTCTGTGCAACCGGCAATTAAGCTCAGCTATATTTCCTAGGCTGTAAAGTAGACAGCGCTGGGCATATGATGTAAATTTCTCCTGACAATGATCAGGTACTTAGATTGTTTATTCCATATTTTCCTGCTTTCAACAGAAAGCATGATTATACTTAATTCATAAGATGTGATTGGAAACGCATGTTCTGCTTTTATCATCATGTTATATACGTCACAAACGCTTTCCATAAAGCTTACGTATGCGAGCAGGAATTCAAGCAAAGGTTTTAAAAACTTGAAATAGAAAATATCTTTTTTGATGAGAAACAATTGGTGACTACCTTTTTCTGGAAAACTGATCAAGGAATTTAGTCAAAGACAGATCGTAAGTTTTCAAAAGTAGCATCTCTTTGAGATAAAGTATTGCTTTGAATATTTACTGTAACAAGCTGGTCATGCAGCTCTTTGTGGCTTTCGCACAACTACAATATTGGAAATTAAAGGAGATGCCTTCATTTTTTGCTAGTAAAATGGAATCTCTAGTGCTGAGGTTAATGCGCACAAAACAAGTATCAAGACTGCTGGCTAATGGTTTCCAAGAGAAAAAATACATACAGTTGTTAACAATGCTTCAATCGAAGTTCCTGAAATATTTGATATCTGGAAAGTAGGTCTGATAAGGAAAGACTACGTAAATTTTTTGGCATCTTGGAAGAGTTGGGAGGAAATGGAAAACCAAATTTCTGACGGCGAATTTTTTTCCCTTACTTTTTTCAACGATGGTCTATCCAGTTAGACAGAGTCCTCTTCGGATCTTATGTCTTTCCTCGACCAATTGGTGAGCTGGGTCGTTGTGTTTCGAACTTGAGCGAGGCACTTTACTCTCACAAATCGGATCTATAAAGGTGTCAGAAAAGCCTGAAAGCATCCCCTCCAGAAGGAGATGCAAAATTATCCTTAGGGAACTACTTTTATCACTCGGTTATTCATCATTATAATCGCTCACACTGGTCGCTAATATTTATGCAAATGATTTACGATAGACCACTAGCGAGAGAAATCTGTACCCGAGAGGAGAGTTTTTTCGTGCAGGTGCTGTGTACTGAACATCGTAGAAAGGGCTTTCTCTCTGCCCTTATGTGACGGCAAGGTAGTTTTACAATATCCCCTAACTTGGATTGCAGAAAGCAGATTAGGATATTAGTGATTTAACTGTTCCTTGCAAGAAAGTAGAAGTAACACATCACGAAAGAAGGTTCACTTATCGCGAAAAGTAAAAAACCAGCAGTTCACGGCGTTTTAATTTCGTATTTTCACGAGTAATGAAAAGCATAAACACTTAAACCCGTATCACAATAACTAGAGAACGCAACTATTTGAAGTTCTGTCTTCAGTTCCTAAGACAAATTTTATTACAAGCAAGAAAACTTAAAAAATAATGATAAAATAGGAATGATTCACACGCGCATAGTTTTCATATTTATTTCGAGAAGGCAATAAACTCTTAAAATCAAACGTGGACAACATTTCTGACCCTTCCTTGCCTTTATCCTGAGAGGTCGTTTTTGCACCAAGCGTGCAGAATCGCAAGATGACTCGTGCAAGGAGCACACATGATTTTTTGTATTGATGGTGTGGTTTACAAAACGCCTTTCAGCAAAAAAGAAACTATCGGGAAACAGCATGGTGCGATCTCGTTCTGAAATAAAGCCATTGAATTATAATCAGAAAACATCTTTTTCTCGTCAGGCTGAAAGGAAATTATGATTTTGCCTATATTTCGGCGGGAGAGCGACCCACCTGGCGAAAAGTTTGAGATCTAAGGAAAACTACCACGGGAAAGACAATGAGGGCGTAATGAAATAAAAGTTTTAACTGAACTGGATAAGTTCGTTTTAAATTCTCAATTTCGCAGTCATTGTTTGCAAAGCAAGAAAATGAAACCTCAATTTACATATGAATAAGAAAAAAGAAGCACTGGGCTGCCTTCTTTATTTTTGCCGAGAAGATTATTTCAAAGAACCACCGAAAAAACCCAAAACAAGCCAACGCATAAAAGCAGAACAGAGTAGAGATCTATTACTGGTAGTTATGTTCGATTTGGCTCTCGACGCTGCCTTCAGCGAACCTGCTAATACAAAGTTCTAAAGACAATTATATGTTGTTGTTTTTATTTGCCTTTTCGGTTTCGCCGTCGCGACAGCCTAAACTTCCTAATAACGACACATTGGAATTAATTTTAAAATCCCACCCTTGGATGAATTTTTGGGAAACTGGTTATGTAAAAGTAGGGGATATGTGACCCATGGTAGAAGAAAACGGGACCAACGGAACGATTAGAAGACCTTACTAATGGCGATAAAACGTCGATCACCTGCTGTTTAAAAAGCGTCTTGAGTGAAATACTCTAAGATGAAAGAAACAGGTCAAAATCTGTCATGAAAAGTATACCATTGACTCTCTTTAAGTATATCTTTGTTTTCTAATATTGAGAGTTTTTGAGGGGAATACATTTGCATTCAAAGTTTTCCTCGACGATTGTCTTGAAAAAGAGGAAATCAATCTTGATTTACATTTAAAACAGCCATTGACGTCCGGCATCAGGTAATGGATTGATATTCGGTTTCAAGATGTTTTTCACTTGACGTGGGAGGTAAAATCTTCCGACTTTTACTGTTATAAACAAAAGAAAAGTTTAAAATACGTCAAACTTTACAATTCTCTCAAGTAAGGAATTGTCAAATTATCGGTTTTGCCTATAATGGCTACTAATTATTGACAAAATTAATACTACCCGTTAAACGTCACAGTTTCCTTTGCGTGACCCAATGAACAAGTCAAGTAAGTAATTTACACTTTTTCCTGTATTGAAAAATTGAATGTTGAGGATAGAGAAAATTAAAGAAAGAAGTTTAATTTTATGACACAAGTCTTTGAATGAAAGGCAGATCTCGACGAGCGTGACGCTTCACTTTCATAAATAAAGTAATGAACGTTTGCATTCATCGAAATCACCCGCGTAAATTTAACAGGAAAATTTACATTAGGGTTGATTTTAAAATTTGAAGGTGTCCTCTTCAAAACTTGTCCTCAATACTGGTTATAGTATGACACTGAAAATTCTATCTATTCTATATTCTGCCTTTGGCCTTGCGTCATGTGCAAAAACAGTTTTCGAAAGGTAAAAAGTTTTCGATAGGTAAAGAGCGGCAAAAATCTGTCTCTCTGTGATGCGATTAGAATTTGTTGTGTCGAACTGCAAACGAAGTTTTCGATATTAGCGTCTGAAGTTATCGGCATGAATTCAATCTTAACTTACATCAGTTGCTAATCCTAACTTGTCAGGTTTGTTTAATTTGTTACTTATTTTAAAGTTTTCTGAATGAGATGCGACAAATTTTATCTAAAGGCGCAAAACGGGCTCGGAAAAGTTCCATCTTTAACCAATCAAAGAGAGTGAATTTCTTAAGGCTTTGCAATTTTTCTTGAGAACACATGATTAACTCAACTCGTATATACTCGGAAGTTTGTAAGGCCACCGTTTCGAAAATTAAGTGTAAACTACAAATAACTTCGCCAGACATATGTGAAATGAGATTGGACATGTGAAAGATGAGTCTAGGCAATAAAATTGAGTCAAGTTAACACCTTACCTTTGCCATACGTAAAATGAATCAACAGCGCAGTCCAAGCCACCAAAACAAATTTTATCAAAGAACTTCCCATAGCAAAGAACTTCCCATGCCCTCTTGAAGAAAAAATGCTACTATATTTATATACCAGGTGAAACAAAAATGCTGTGTTAAGCACTCACTTAGCAGCGTTCGAAGCGATTATTTCCAAGAATAAGGGCTTGTTATGATAGAAAGTTGATATCTTACCATCCGTCACGTGCACATCTCCCCCAATAACAATAATAAAGTACAGAATCTGTTTATTTCTACTTTCCGTTATATTAATGTATGCAGGTGAACAAAAACTATTTGGGCTATTGCAATACTGTTGGATCAGTTAGGATATTTAGGATCGTGGAAACATGACTTAATTCAGTATAAAACATTTCAATTCCGCAATTACCAAATTTATGGAATTTCACTTTTAATACCGAAAGTGAAGACACATTCTATAGAAAAAGATGAAAACAGGTGAAAACGCTGGAAGAAATTATGCATTTGACTGTATTTGGCTAGAAGAGAAATATAAGACAAATCTGATGTAACATTTGTCTGTAGACAAAAGAGGATAAATGTGAGACAAATTTGTGATCACATTTGTCATGGACAAATGTATAACAATTCCTCTACTCGCTCCGACGAAGGGCTAACGCTCGAAACGTCAGCTTTTGTGATCGTTACGGTGGCCAATTTACCATTTCAACTTTGTTGATATATCCAAATTATTTCGTTACTCCCACCGACGCAGCCCCAAACAGTTTCTTTCGAAACTATCAGCCTTTATAACAAATAGAGCATAAATATAACACCATTGTATTTGCACTCAGAAAAATATAGGGTAAAAATGAATAAATTTGAAGCAGAAATCAGTGGTGTCCAAATCACTATATATCTTTCTCCTCATTGATTATTGGGTGTTTTTTCAGGTAAAGTCTGAATTTGAGGTTTTAGAGCCAAACTGTTATGCGATTTCAACAGAGAAATGAAGTAAAAGAAGGAAGAAGTTAATATATTATTAAACAAATAAATAACAGCAAGAAAACAGGAAGGAATCAACTTTCAATTATCCATTAACTTTATTCTTTAAAATTTTTAAGTCATAAACAGTGGAACAATTCAGTAAAATACTCTTTATAATGAAAGTAAGTAAAAACAAGCTTCAAGTGAATATTCCTGCCAATGTCACCCTAATGTCATTACATTCCAGCAGCTTGTAGCTGGCAAAACAAGAAAATAATCCATGATTATATAATGAAATACTTATGTCAGAATTGTCTGATTAAATATTTGGAGGATGTTGCCATTAATTTGAATAGTAATTTTAAAATATCAGAAAATACTGTAATGCAAATGTTTTTTTCCAAAGAGAATCCATAATTCTCAGGAAATATGTATGTTGCTTCCCACATTGTGCTGCACCTGGTGATGACCAATCAATGAAACTGATAATTGATACTAACCGATGGCAGTTAATTGATTAATATCAGAAAGCGACGACAAATTGACAATGAAAAAACCTGTATTTTATCACCAGCAGTAGTAGCTGAAAATATTTAAGTATGATTATATATGATCAATATGTGTACTGCAAAAAATTGATGACAATGAATCACTGTAATTAAGCAATACTCAATTTTGAATTCCCGCCACAATTCGGTCACAGTCTGCTTCACGGCTGGCCGAGTCGTCAGATTGAGGCTAACACAACGTTCTTCGTGTAGTTTTCCTAGCAAACTGTTGTTTGCCACTTCACACATGACTTCAAGTGATAATTTTAGCAATCTAAATCATTTCAAATCTACAAACGATTTAAGAAAACTCAAAGTAGAAGAGCTGAAAGCGATCTTGAGGAATTTTGGCGAGCCAACAAGCGGAAAAAAGAAGATCTTGTCCTTCGTTGCTTCGTTCTTCTCAAACGATCTAAAGCCGGTCCTTTCATTGATACAAACAACGATTCTGTGCCTTCTACATCCTATACAGCTGATGTTACTTATGAAGTAATCTTGTGAAGAAGACATCGAAATACAGCAACCTAAGTTCTGAAAAGAGATATTCTTTGGGCCAAGCCAAACTTGCACCATTTAAAGGCAAGAAAAGCTAATAATACTACTGTACTTTTGGAAAGAGAATAACCCATCCATTATAGACGAGGTATTTGAGGCTCCCAAGTGTCAAGTTTTATCTTGAAATCATAAAAAAATTCTTACTAGTACTTACACTTGCAAGCGGCCTTTACTATATCGTTGTTCGTTCGATCAAAAAACAAAACAGACTTGTATTTCTCGGATTTCATAGAGGCCAGAACCTCTGCTTCAACAAATACATGGCTGCCTTTTCGGCAAAGTTGAAGATCCTTGATGTGGCCTTCTTTGAAAATGTTGAAGGCTTTCAACTTTTTGTATCCAACGCTTGCTGACACATCGAGGTTGCTGTATTTCGATGTCTTGTTCACAAGATAATCATAGAGTTGGACAAACGTAAACGCGGGTAGTTCTCTCAGGTCTTTGCTCCACACGCAATTGTTAGCTTGCCTAATGATTACTTCATAAGTAACATCAGCTTTATAGGATGTAAAAGGCACAGAATCGTTGTTTGTATCAATCAAAGGACCGGCTTTAGATCGTTCGACAAGAACGAAGCAACGTAGGACAAGATCTTCTGTTTTTTCCGCTTGTTGGCTCGCCAAAATTCCTCAAGATCGCCTTCAGCTCTTCTACTTTGAGTTTTCTTAAATTGTTTGTAGATTTGAAATGATTTAGATTGCTAAAATTATCACTTGAAGTCATGTGTGAAGTTGTAAACAACAGTTTGCTAGGAAAACTACACGAAGAACGCTGTGTTAGCCTCAATCCGACGACTCGGCCAGCCGCGAAGCAGACTGTGACCGAATTGTGGCGGGAATTCGAAAATGGAGTATTTGATTTGCATTTTTTGTACATTCATAGACCACTTCCATAAATGACTGCGGGATTAATATTTTTTTGTCTAGATTTAAATTAGCCCCTCTGGCCTCGTTCTCCAGTACAAAATTCAAAAGAATACATTATCTCAAGCAAGGCCAGAAGGGCTAATTTAAATTTCAACAAAAGAATATTAATCCAGCAGTCATTTATGAAAGTGGTCTATGCAGTGTGGTCTTTCATCATGTTACAACAAACAAATCATGTGGTTCCAGAAAATACCCATAATTACCAAGAGGATAGTTATTGGAAATTACGAGAGGGAGGGGTCTCGAAAGCCAAAATTCTTAAGGGATCGTATGAAGTAAAACTGAAAATTCAAGAGGGGTGGGAGGGTCTCAACAGAACAACCATCCTTGGGGGAGGTATGGGTATTTTCTGGAACCACACATGCACATTTTCAGAAACATTTTCAGCAATCGTGGTTCTTACAGCTAAACTCAGAAAACTTTGAA
The DNA here is from genome assembly GCF_964205215.1 of Stylophora pistillata. Taxonomy (NCBI): domain Eukaryota; kingdom Metazoa; phylum Cnidaria; class Anthozoa; order Scleractinia; family Pocilloporidae; genus Stylophora; species Stylophora pistillata. The sequence continues at coordinate 31,473,442 of NC_142520.1, forward strand.
TGCCTGAAATATTTCAAAAATTGTTGATTGTTTTGTGACCAGTCACAAGAAAGTTCAGGACATGCAAGCAAAACTCAAACCAAAAACTAATTACTGTTCTGTTTGTGGTTTTGTTTCCTTGTTTATGATGTTGCAACACAGTAACATTGCATTTCTGGAGTTCAAGGTTTTCTGAGTTTCATGGTAAAATACAGTAGTTGTCAGTAGCAACACACTAAAAACTCAATTCTAATTACTAGTAAATTTTTCTTTCAAGTGGTAATACAAAGAGAACATTTTCTCTCTTCTATGTTTTCACAGTTCCAAAAAATTTGCATTGAATTTTTTGAACAGGAAGGTACGATGCAGGTCCTAGTGGTTCAAAAATGTCCTTACATCAAATTTCTGTGGTTCCACTCTGGCGCTTACGTCTGTCTGGGTGCTTCTGAAACCATGAAACATAGGCCATGACAAGGGTTTTCCACTGACCATGGATGCAAATATCGTTTCATGTAGTACCGGACAACTGCAGGCCTTGCATCTGCTGTGTCAGTATCTATTTGGCCACCAACTCCAACCCAAGCTGCAATGACATAGGAAGAACGCTCTCTTCTTGAGTCAAGGGAGCCATACCGCTCACTGCAGAATTCCACGCTGGCATAACGGTAAAAAATGACAGTTCCATTTCTGAATTCCACTCCTTCTAGAAATGTTGAATAAGACTCCATTAGAAAGTTAAGTTCATCATCATCCAGGTAATCAAATCAAACCTGTGGTTGGATGATGAATCATGTACTTGTGTCTCTCCTCACAGAGTAGATTACCTGGATGATGATGAACTTAACTTTCTAATGGAGTCGTATTCAACATTTCTTTATAACATAACCAAAGTAA
>NC_142520.1:31479314-31536814 GCF_964205215.1 Stylophora pistillata
ACACTCGTTCATACATGTTAGGTAGAGTCGCGGTAAGTATAACAGCTCGCGCCCAGGAACACAACAAAAGTAAATTTAAACAATAATTACAATGAAAAGAATAACGCGAGATTAGGGTCCTATCATTCAAACATACAACCCATACACCGAGACACACGTCTTTTCGTACCCATTATTGGTATCATCCCAGTTGAACAAGTCCTCGCTGTACCAGATTTGAAAGTCTTGATTCGCCTCCGCTGCCAGCGGGGTAGAAAAATTATCGAAGACTAGTTCTGGCGATTCGGTTGTAGCCCAGGGCAGGCTATAAAACTTACAGTCCCAATAATCCAATAGGTAATTATTGGTTGGCAGAAGAAGCTTACGGTTTGTGTCAGTTATCATCGTGGCCATTTGGTTTGGAATGAGTTTGGACCAAAGGCATCCCCATTTGGACCGAAAGCTTGGTTTAGATGCATCGCAGGTCACGTATCCCGACTGGTATGTTAATTTGAATGTAATGATATTACCCGCTTTGTTGGTTTTAAAGAAACCATAAGAATCATCTCTTGCTCCAAAGCAAACAGTAGGTGGCGTCATCTGTATCCATTTTTCTGGGAGAGAACCATTACACAAATAATTATTTTATTTTGTACAAAAGAATATGAGTTGATTGAAAGCCTAAATGCAAACCGTTAGACAGACACATAATTGTTTGTTTCTTTCCTACAAGGGATGTATTTTTTTAAAGTTAATTTCCAGAACCGTCCTTTTAAAATACACGAATCTGCGAAAGGAATATACGAGACAAACTAAATTTGCATAAAAAAGTTGAGAATAAAATTAAAACAGTAAGAATTTCTCATCATTCACTCATTACTTCAATGTAACGCGCCATCACTTTAAGGTCTCAAACAAAGAGCATGATCTGTCCCATGTATCTAAAAAAATATGACTACAAATCTTTTTTCTTCGTGTAGTGTGAAATTTTCTGCATAAATAAATCTTGTTCATTAGCTTAAGTGATATTGCAAGGTAATTTGTAGAACGATTTTTCCACAAGAGGGCTAAGATTTAATTACCACACTTATTGAAACATAACTTGACACCCTAATTTCATAAACGATTTTTGATTATGGAGTTCAAGTCTCAGAGATTTGCACCAATTGATTTCTGTAGCTAGATCTACAAATCTTTACAAGAACAATACTTAATGCCTAGAAAACTGATCTTTCAAGTAAAGGATGAAACATTGCTTATCCAACCTACATCCAGGAAGAGGGAGAGCGCTCAAATGCGTTTGGTGTTCGCCGTAGAAGTTTAACGTGCTCTAGCCGCTACCTGCATGCTTTACAACAGAACAGACGCACAGTCGACGCTTCTTAAAATACATATCAAAGGATTTTCTACAACAGAAGTAATAATTTCCTACCATGTTCACAGTTGTGGCCTGTAAATCCAGGAGGACATAAGCAGCGATATCGTGAAGAAGTAAAGCCTGATTGACAGGTTGCTTCGTTCTTGCAAGGTGAATTGCCACAAGCATTCTGAAAGAGGGAAATTGAAAGGACTACCTAATAGCAAAATTGTTTTGTAACTTCATTTTTCATCGTTTCTGTTTTTTTTTTTCACTCGCTTACCCTGAAATCGATTTTATTCTAAATCACGTTTGGTAGGGGATTGCCAAATAGGGAGGTTTTGAATATTAATTTTTTCTTAACCGCTTTATCTTCAATGACTGATGAATATTCAATAATCACTTGTTGCAAGTAAAAACTAATGATCACAACCTTTCTACTTGATTGCTTTCTCCCATTAGATAATGCTCTTACATTTGTTCCATGGTAAACATAGTTTGCTGCCTTGATCAGGTCCTTCTCATGTTCTTTACTAGTTGAGTTGTTCAGTTCGCAGTTCTCTGTCTCAGGTCCTCTCGGACGTACTTTGAAGTTTATACTGACACAATTGTGTTCCAGGTAACAACGAAACTCACACGTGTCCCTGTCAATCGCACTGATGGTTGCTATGGTGTGGTTAACAAGACGCTCCCCTTCGAAGAATAACGAGGATGGAAATGCCAATGTACGACTTTTTCCTGAAATTATTGAGATTGTTAGGAGGAAAATAAACGAAAGAATTAAAAGAAAGCATGTCATCGGTTTACAGGTACGTCTATTTCACAATTCAGAAAGTGAAGATTTGTGAAGTTATGCATTAACGTAGGAAAAGCGACCTTACTCTAATTTAGCTTGAAACTATCGTATCAACCAAAATGAGTGTTAAAAAGAAATAAAAGGAACAAACGTGATAAACTTATCGTGACAAACTTATCGCGACAAAGCAGTAGATAAAAACTTGATTGAAATTTGATTAAATTAGCATGCCGGTTTCGAAACTAGTGTAGGACCAGTCACGGATCAACAAATATGTCTATTCATTTTTTCAAAATAAATGGCTACTGAGGGATAAAACAATTTCTATCGTATTACAAGTCCTTTTAAAACGTTATTTACAGCATTCAAGCATTTATTATTATCACCGAGGCTCACAAGCTGCAAATGATAAACAAAGTGGGTTTTTTTCTTTTATGTCACCGACTCCGCCGATGAGCGAAATTTCTTTGCTTTAGCAAGTACAAACGAGGCCTCCAAAAATGGGCCAAATTCCACCTTCGAATGACGCTAACTATGCGTCAATTTTCTCGAAAACAAAAGAATTTTACAACAAACTACATAGGTCCTGTTTTGTCTTGTATATAGGCCTACCTAATAATAAAATATGAGCCAATTCGATGTTTTGACTGTTGCCGGTGAATGTTTGATTTTTTACAACAACCTCTCTTAAATGCTTTCCTTTCGAAACTGGTACATGGTTGGTTTGGTACGTGGTAAATTGATACAAAAAGCTACGAGTGTGAAAAGGGTAAAAGTTACATGAAAATACCTTTGAAGAACTTACCATCTAAACAGGCCAACGCATCCTGAAGAATGAGCAAGAAAAAGACAAAGTGGACTAAAGAAATCATAGCGACTTGAGGAAATTCATTTGTTCATCAGCAACGAACTGTCTTAAACATAGCCGTCTGTTTGAAATGGCTATTGTGATGTCATACGTCATACAGCCGATTGAAAATTAGTCAATGACGAATCTTGACAAATAATAAGAATTAAATTTTCCCTCAAAAAGAATTTTTATTTACTACTGGTTTTTCAACAGAATTGTGTTAGTTTTAGATTTTCCGTGAGGAAAAAGTTGTTTTAACGCCCGTTATAGTTAAAAAGTTTCTGGCGTTTGGTTTCTTGCAATGGATATTCCTCTCAGCAATCTCCTGTTGCCTGGCAACAGCTCACAAAACTTCTTTAATTTTTAATAAGGAAGTTCAAGTTCAAATTAAAGCTACAGGATAAATGCATATAGTTTATTAGAACAGGTGGATACAAATAAATTTCGCTTCATGAGGAACTTATTGGCGATTTTTCAACAGAATTTTTTCAGTGACAGATTTCCCATAAGGAGGGAGTTGTTTTAATGCCCGTCGTGGTTGAATAGTTTGTGGCGTTTGTTTGTTTCAGTGGATATTCCTCTCAGCAATCTTCTGTTGCCTGGCAACAGCTCACAAAACTTCTTTAATTTTTAAACAAGAAAGGATGAATGCATATAGTTTTTCTTTTGGTTTCGAAGGCAACATGAATGAAAAGTCCGTACTCAATAATCTAGGATGAAATAGGTCACGTGTTGAGTTTCAAGATGATTTGGTCTAATCAACTAAGTTGAAATGCAAATTAGCCTCCGTAAAGAGTTTTTAAAGCTGAAGTTTTGAGTGTTCGCCCTTCGTCGGAACCAATAGAGGAATTTAGGGTTGTATGTGGATTGCGTATTGAGAAATGAGGCTACGCTATTTATGGGAACATGGTAACGTGAAAAACAAGAATAAAGTAGTTAAATGAAAAGCGTTCGTTGACACCGTGGGGAATACAAATGACAATTTGAAAGATAGAGTTTGTTTTAAATTTGTTGAATTGAGCGTTGTATCATGACCTATTATATATCCAGTCATAAATAATTCACTCAGATCGCCGTCAGCTGATGCTAATCAACCAGTTTCGATATTATTTGTAAAGGTAATCACATGATTTCGAGTGCAGTTTGGAATAAATAAGCACGAGTAAATTTTTTCAAAGACTAACAAAATTCCATGAGCCCGTGGGGCGAGTGCAATTTGTGGTCTTTGAAAAAATTTACAAGTGCTCATTTATTCCAAATTGCACGAGAAAATCATGTGATTATGTATTAATAATCTACATGAAAAAATACGAGGTAGCTTCTCATAACTGTAAAGAAGAAAAGCGCGCGCATCATGTGCAAAAATAATTAATTCAAACCCTGCAAGTGACATTGTCCTTGACATTGATCTTGACATTGACATTGACCAATCATTCTGACCAATGAGAATGTCTGGTTTGTTTCTTTCTTTGCACTGAAATAACCCTCTTCTGCACTGAATTAACTCTCTTCTGCACTGAATTAACTGACGACTGCATTCATCTTAACCAATTAGAACTGAGAAATTTTTTCATGTATATTATTAGGTTCAATATAACGAAAGGGCTCCTCTTTCCAATGCCGTGAAGTACATAGCTCAGAAAAAAAAGTTATCGCCCAATTCATCAAGCTTACGATATGTGAAAGTTGCCGTTAGTAGATGTTGCTATAGTTATTTTAGTTCTTGACTTGGTAACAAAACATATTTCGTATTTCAAGCACCTTTGAAAGAGGTAGTGTGTAGTGAACATAACAATATTCGATCGCTTTTCACTGACATATAAGTCACGACCATTGTTTCCTTTATAAACAGATCAATGAGTCAAGAGACTATTTCTTCAGGGTGGAGAGCAATCTTTCACCTCATTAAGCTTAGAAATTCACGATATCAAATACACTCAATTCTCAACTAACGGACACTCTCGTAAGAGGACAGTTCTATAAGAGGGGGGGAGGAGATGAGTGGTTCAAAAGACTCAATAGCAGTAAAATTCCAAATCTTTCGAAGACGGAAAAAATTATATAACAACAAATAATTTCCTCAGAGCCATACTGTTTGAAGAAGGAACTTATAAACTGCTTCGTTTTCGCAAGAGATACGTGTAAGTCCCCTTCGCATCAGATGTTTGCTGGACTTGCTGGTCTCGTCACGATTTTTGTAATTACAATTTGGTTGAATATACTCAGGGTTTCGATAATGTAAGGCGTTGTCAACAAAACCGGGAATACAATACATAGATTTATAAAAGAAGCTAATTTGAAGCGACAGAGGGTTAAGTTTGTTCAAGTGAAAAGGGCCGATTTCGTCGAGCCTTCCATTCTGTTATTTGTAGCGGTCATTTTTCACCCGATTGTTATGAGAAAAGCAACATGGTTAAAATGGGCCGGGAAATGCAAAAAATACTTCTTCCTGGTGCTGTACCGACGATTCAAGCCCTACCAGAAACAAATTCTTCTGAAGTAAAAAAGCGACCCATGCAGTCGGCAGACAGCGAAGATCCTGAGGCGGCCGACCTAACTAAGAAACGACAGAGGAGAAGTAGAGCTCTTCATAAGTTAAGGAAAAGAAAAGGAGACAAATGAGAAACTCCTATAAAATCTCTCAAACTATCAAACCTCTGACAGTCAAGTCAGCTCGCCATCGAAGGGTCTCAAATTCATTCCAACACCCGTGACGAAAGAATATAAAATCAGGGCAACTCTTGCAAGATTAATTCGCAAGGTGAATGCGCCTCCAATACACCTTTCACGGACAAAAAAAAGAACCACCTCCATCTCGTAACAAACTGGATGCCACAGGTGCAGCCTTCTTTTGCCCATGAGAGCTACTTGGAAAATGTAGGACCTCTATGTAAACCACTATTGTGATGGAGCTTCCTAATAAAAGATTGTTATTATTCTTATAACACTTGATGCAGAGATTTGGAGATTGGGTCGAGCTGGCGTCGAAGGTGGACGTGTGTTTTTAGTCGGCACGCTCGAGAGGCAAATTTTCGAATAACTTGAGTATGTCAAAATCTGGAAACAAGAAAGGGAAGAAATTAAGTAGCTCATCAAGTACTGAAGTCGCCTCTTCCACCGAAGGCAAAGGAGAAGAAGCATTTGAATCAGAATAGTCGGCAGCAATGGCGACCAACGAAAGCGTCAATGAAAACCCTTCTCTGGTCGACATATGGAAAATTCTTACGGAAATTAAAGCCAATACCGAGAAGTTGGTACTAGACGTGGAATTGTTAAAGGCAAATTATAACGAGCTAATAGACAGTCTATATTCTACAAAGAGCCAGGTAGACAACTTAGTCACAGAAAACATTGCTGTTGATTCCAAACTAAAACTCCTCGAAGAACAAGTATTGACGTCCAAGAAGAAGCTAGAGGAAGTTAAACAAAGACTCTACGATGATTAAGGTAGTCGTGATGACTTGGAACAATATACCCGTAAATTGAACTTAATGATACGCGGAATCCCCGAACGCAAAGCAGATAATTTTGAGAATGTTATTATTTGGGAAAAATTCTGAAGGTCAACTTAACACACGGTGATATTGACATTATTCACAGATTGAACACAGAAAACAAAACCAAAACACGACCGATGATCGTCCGTTTCAGTAATTACAAGGCAAAAAAATAAACTCATGTGGCCAGGATAAATCTACGAAATGCAGCTTTATATAACCTAGGAGCGGTGAAGATCTTTATCAATGAAACTTAACTGCATGGAGAGCAAGGTTATTCAGAGAGGCAAGAAAAGTTATGAAAAAATATCACAATGGTAAAACGTGGACTGTCAATGGAAAAATCTTTTTGGGAAACAGACTTAACCGCAAAAGTTTTAAAGATCGATGATTATGAGGAACTAAAAACCCTTTAACTCTAGACATGATTGCTCGAAGGAAAGAGGGAAGACCTTGGAGTGTAGGCTTTCGGCCGGTTGATCGGTAGTTTCCCAGAAGAGGTAAGTAATCGTTTTGTTTCTCCGTCAGTTATTTTGTAGTGTTGCTTGGTTCTTCTTATTATTATTTTTTTCTTGTCTCTTTTTTTCCTGCTTTTTCAACGTCTACTGTCAAATTCTTAACGCTTAATGTTAGAGGTTTAAGGAATCAAGAAAAAAGAAGATTGATATTCTCATATTTAAAAAAACAAAAGGCAAATATTTACCTCCTTCAAGGAACTTTCTCTACCTAAAGGTGAGAGGATCTGGTCTGCGGAGTGGGGTGGCCAAATTTTCTATTCACACGGTACAGATCATTCAAAGGGCGTTTGCGTGCTCATAAAAGCGAATTCTCCAATTCACGTAGAGATAGTAGAGCTTGATACGAATGGAAAATTTATAATATTACGTCTAAAGACACCAGGTGAGACCAGCTTCAAGGTTGTTAACATTTATGCTCCCACCAATTATCGTGAACAATTTGACTTCATCGAATCTTTTACTAAAAAAATAATATCTTTGACCGATTCGCCTAACTTAATAGTTGCAGGTGATTGGAATACAACTTTAAATTTAATAGATAAGCAAGGAGGATTAGCCTGGACAAGAAACTAAGTACAGGATTTCGTTAGTTTACTTCATGAAAGCGGCCAATCTAGTTGTTATATACCGTAAAATTCATCCAAAAAATAAAACCTACACATATAAATCGAAAACACTGAAACTAAAATCACGCATAGACTTCTTAATAAGTGGCAAATTTCAACATGATGTCAAAAAGTGGAAACGCGAGCATCAATCGCACCTGATCATACAGCAGTCTTTTTGAGCATTAATCTGAATGAGGAATTTAAACGCGGTCCTGGATTATGGGAATTTAATAACTCTCTTTTCCAGAATGAATGACCCTGGAGAAGAAAGATGTATGGGATCAAATTTGAACCTTAACCACCTTGTAATACATGAAAGTCTTGAATTAGAAGCTGAAATAAATAATGAAGAGGTTCACAATGCTCTGAACAGTTTTTAAAACTACAAAACTCCCGGTGAAGGCTTCACAGAATTCTTTTGTTAATCCATCGATTAACAAAAGAATTCTGTGAAGCCTTCTTCGATCGTATAGGCGGTACACTCTTAGACTCCTTAAATGCGGGATTTGAAAGTGGAACATTGTCTATATCACAAAGACGAGGAATTATTTCATTAATCCCAAAAGACGACAACAGTTTGACTACATTATCTAACTGGCGTCCAGTCACTCTGCTCAATGTAGACTACAAGATTTTTGCAAAGATAATTGCAAAGAGAACTGAATCAGTCCTGCCGAAACGAATTCATCTTGATGTTAACAGAGTTCATTAGGGGAAGATTCATTCGAAAAAATGTTAGACTGTTGAACGATCTAATGGAATGAAAAGACCAAAAAATACCAGGAATTCTGATGTTCAATGACTTTGAAAAAGCATTTGATACAATAGAATGACCCTTATTTAAGATGTACTTAAATACTTTAATTTTGGTCCCGTTGTTGGAAAATGGATCTCAGTACTCTATAAGGACGTAGAAAGTGTTGTTTTGAACAGAGGCTACTCAACTAACTGCTTTAAAGTCTCAAGGGGAGTTCGGCAAGGGCGTCCACTCAGTCCCTTATTATTTGTGTTAGGTGTAGAGATCCTAGTTTAAAAGATAAGGCAGTCTACGAACTGTCAAGGAATAAAACTACCGCAATCAGTAGAAGCCAAAATTAGCCAATTTGCAGATGATACAACTCTTATTTGCGGGACGTAAACGCTCTTAGAGAAAACACGAACGTTTTAAATAATTTTAACGAAATTCCCGGCCTCAAATTAAGCAAGAAAAAGCCAAAGCAATGTGGATTGGTTCAGCTAAAATGATAAAACCCAACCTTTGGGCTTTCAACCCTACCAAGAACCAATTAAGCCACTAGAGGCAAATTTATCATATAACCAAGACAGAAATAGTAATCTGAACTTTTATGTCAAAATTCATAAGATGGATACTAAGTTAAAAATGTGGCAAACGAGAGACTTAACTTTGTATGGTCGCATAATGTTAGTAAGGCCCTAGGCATATCCAAGATAGTTTATGCGGCCTCAATGCATAGTGTTCCTGAAACAGTTATTAAAACAGTGCAAGATAGAATATTCAAATTCTTGTGGAAAAACAAAAAAAGATAGAGTAAAAAGAGCAATAAAATATCAGCCATTCTCTTATGATGGTGTGAACTTCCCAGATGTCCACACTGTGGCAAAATCACTACGCTTGAGCTGGTTAGGCAGGTTTCTAAATTGTACAAATGAGACCTTGCAAGTTATTCCTAATAGTTATTTTAATAAATATGGAGGATTATCTTTCCTATTGAAGTGTAATGGCAACTCTAAGCACTTTGAAAAGAAAATGCCTCTTTTTTGTAGCGAAATGTTAGGCTATTTCAAGGAATTACGCAGTGGTTATCCTGATGTTTACTATATTAGAGAGCAAATATATTTTCTGGAAATATCTGTTTGAAAAGGAATTTATTTCGTCCAGGATTTATTGAATAGAGACAGTAAGTTCTCATCTCTGAAAAATTTTCAAAGGAAATATAACTTTGAACTAAACTATTTAAAATATTTTGAACTTACAATCCCAAATTATTTGTAGAGAAAAGCACAGGCAACTGCTGAAACAAACAGAAATATATTAGAGGAATGGGATATTTTCCATCTGTCTAAAAACTGTGGGGAATTAGTGAGGAGCCCACACTGTCACTGTTCTCTTCCAGTATTTATTTCCCAGAAAAGCAGGCAGAACAACGTTACGCGAAGTCTATGGCCGACTAAAAACTACTCATAATGATTTTCTTATCTCATGAACACACCTTGATCAAAATGTAAGTTGAGTGGCTGTAAAGTTCTTCCCAACAAAGATAAACAAACTGATTTATCAGAGCGGACAGATCGTGACACTCGATTTCCGGCAGATAATTTTGAATCGTTACAATACTAATTATCCTGTTTCTGACCAAACAAACTTATCTCTTTCACTGAATGTAAATGTAAAGATTACTACAAATTACTTCAGGAAAAGACTAGGACAGAGCCGACCGCTATTAAAAGATGGTCGAGACGTTTTGTGAACTTTGACTCTAGTTGGAAACGGATCTTACTCAAAACTTACAAAACGACGAGTGACAAAAAGTTAATTCAAGCAATTCAAAATCAGAAATGATGACTTATGCATTCAATGTAAAAATCCTGATTCATTAGAACACACTTTCTTAGAGTGCCCTATGAGTATTCGATTCTGTCAAGAAATCCTATCTTGGTTGAATAATTTGAATAATACCCACATAAGTTTATCTGTTAACCAAATTTTACTCCAGAATTACCCTTCTCCTGCTATTAGCGATGACCTCCGACGCCGACTAGATTTGCTTATCCTGCTAAAAAAAGATACATATATAGTTGGAAAATTAATGAGAAAAATCTTAATAATTTACAATTTATAAATAAGATAAAAATGCAATGGAAAATTGAGAATTTAATTTAAGGTTGTTGAATACAAATATTGTCAACAAACCTTTTCGTGTGTTCTTTTTTTGTTTTTTTTTTCCGTGTTTTATTAAATTTATCGAATTGATATTTCATTCAGATATAAGTAATCAAGTAATATAAACAATAATCTCGTACATATAAGATGAATAATGTAAGAAGAGTATTATTATTGCCAGTGCTGTAACCAGTATTGTATATCTAGTTCTTAATTCTTAATTTATTTAAATTTATATACCTTCACAAGGCTTTATAATTTCCTTTTTTCTTTTTATTTCGTGGCGTACCTGTAAACTAGCTTTTAGCTAAGCGTTCTGACCACGTTAAATAAATTGATTGATTGATTGATTGATATACTGTAAGTAATGTATGTAATTAGCCATGAGTGATATACACCGATTGCAAATATGGCGTCCAATTTGAATTGCCATTATTCTGGACTCACTAGCCATTATCGTTAATCATTTGGGCACATGGATGCACGTAGATCTTCCTGAGCTGAAAGATAAAAGCGAGAGAGATTTAAGTTTGACAGTTACATGTTTACGAGTGGTTCATCTCGCAAAAAGTACTGAATGGCTACACAGACTCGTTTATAGACGTACCTTTAAAAAGGCAGGAAAAAACAAACAAAAAGAAAGCCAAACAAGCAAACGAAAGGATAAAGCGTCCTCGTAAAAGTCGTAAAAGTCAGTGCTAAAAAATTAACGTTCAAAGCATTTTTCTACGTTTTTAGAAGCTATGGTAACCTGCAAGTAGATAACCAGAATCACAAGCGACCCAAGTGAAATGGTTTTGGGTCGCCTCGAGTATCGTGATAACAAGAGACAATGCAACAAGGCAAGAGGGAAGGTAAATTATTTACTGATTCGTTTTTCTTTATCCTTTAACATTGCAATAACTTAACCTGTATCAAAGTGCTATTCACATTTCGTAAAGCGTTATGTTCAATGGGCGGATATATTCTGAGTTTAATTTGCCCTTAACTTGCGCCTTGCGCTCCAATTTGACCTGATTAAAAAAGTTTTTTAAATGTTAAAACTTTCAAAGAACATCTATGCAGTTAGAAAAAGTTTTAGGAGATCCCTATGCCCCATGTCAGTGTCATGTTAATAAGGAGTCGGAGAAAATCGAGGGAGGATAGCCTTGGCAATCAAATTTTTTTGCTCTAATCCGTCTTCTTTTCGTTTTGTGTTCATTTTTATTAAACTGGAAATAAAACTCTATCTTATCTCAGATCTTGCTGATAGATTTTCTTCACAAAAGTAAAAGGTAACCTTGGAATTTGGCTTGTGTTAACAAGACTAAAGAGAGAAAAATGCGTCGTCGCTATTATATACAAAAAATCAACATATGCTATAGCTGTCTTGGGCTCATTGTTGCCGCTACATCGGAATTTTTTTGACAATTATCTCAGAGGTTTTTTAGACCAAGTTCAAATCATTTCAGGATGGATGATCTCAAGTTTTGTTTGCGCCTTGCAGGGGTTGCGATTGGCTCAGAATCTGGCTTATTATAAACTTAGGCGGCGTTTGGTCTTATTAAGGTGAAGAAAAATGATGTCAACGCACTGATTTACCTCGATCGATTGAAAGGCAAAAGGTAATTGTATATGCAATGTCATCAGTTTTACTACATAATGATAGACCAAAGGAACAGGTGTAACTGTAATATTAAGAAGATCAAAATATAATTTTTCACCTTTTCAGTTCAGTTCTTTTGTTGACGCTCTGTTATTAAGATGAGAAAGTCAGGTTATATACTCTATGTCTCCTAACTCTTTCTTGGCGTGATTCAGTTTATGAATGAGAAATAAAGTTGCCTATGAGAAATTGCAGAGGGTAAAAAATACAAAGACACTAACCGCCAGCGTTGAACCCCCACCGAGTTCAGATCCATCGCAGTCCTACCCCATGTCAAGGGTCTTTCACAACTTCACCGCCATCTGCAACAAAAAGGCATACGCGCTGACTTTTAGTCAGAGCTGCGTTACGATCACACCAAGTACGACGGAAGGGATGCTGTGAGTGCGGCAAAGTCTACAGCCTGGATGCCGACGATCACAAGATACGGCAGCAAGAGAACTGTGCGACAACAGGCCGTTGAGGGAACTTTCCATAGATGCACCAAATCACAGCAGTTGCGTTCCATCCAATCACATCCAAGTGACCACATATTGAGACAGACGATTATACTTCTGTTTTATAAGTGTCATTAACCACGTTAAAAAACCCCAACCTATTTTACAATAGAAATAATTTTGTTCTACTTAACCCAATTTAATGGGAATTACGATCCGTTTTTTCCATCACGTAAACTTGGCGGAAATCTTGAGATATGTTTATGAACTCACAAGGAAGGTTGCCCCTCATGCCTGAGTTAATCCCGTCAACAGGGGCATTAAGCGACAAGGGGAATTTTTAATTGTCTTCGAATGGCTCAACAGTCCATCGTGGAGTTACTCCAAAGTATGTCGTATGATGCTCCTGGCAGTTGGCCGATTTTCAATCCAACCTCTCTTTTTCTCTGAAGAGGCGCTCCGAGAATAAGGTTTCTCTCCAAGAACTAAACACAATGTTACGGCAGTAGCGACAACAACGACAGCGACAAAAGCAGCAAAACTCGGCGACCAGTTCACCACCACTCAGATATACAGACCGTAAACCGCAGCACATGTTTACAACACGTTATTGAAATCACCCCATCTGAACTAGATTTGGAATGTTTAGAAAAATTAAGAAAAAGTAATCTCGGTGGTTTAATTGGGGCTTAAGGTAGTCTTAACACATACAGCCTCGATGATCTAACCGGAATTCTTTCTTCGGCGGATTAAGGTTATGATTGGTGTCAATCGTCAACGCCAAGAATGAGGCCATTGGGTTGAGAATGAGAGGGGTGCAAAGGCATGCTCCATGGGAATGGATTAATCTAGTCTGTTAGGTCCACTTATGGTAGCATGAGCGAAGTGAGACGCGCGAACGAGAGACAAATGTTATGGAAATTTGAAATTTCAATTCAAATGTCATATTGTCACATGAAGTCGGCCTAATAAAAAAACAGACATGTACATAATAGATAGTTGAGGATGCCCTAAGACTGATCTATGATCTATGGTCTGTTTTAACTGACCTACCGAAATGTAAAATAGCTTGTGTAAGAACTATGGTAAGTAATAAAATACAGGAACACTCTACATGTACTTTCTGCCCATGCAGTTTGTCCTTGTGCTTATGTTTTTTGTTCTCACATTTTGCTTATGTTTTTTGTTCTCACTTGGATCATGCTTGGCCTTATGCTTCTACTTAAGCGATTGTAGAGATTAGGCTTTTATCTGCGAAGGATTTGACTCATCTTTACAGTATTGCAAAGTAAAAAAGAAAGGGAAATGAGTAAAGGTCACTATTTCGGTAAATTATGTAGTAATGTTTTATTTTTGGTTGCTTTTGCTTTGTGAGAGCTATTTTAGGACGGTAAATAAGAGGGAAAAAGAATACAAACATGACAATCACGATCAAGTAGTTGTCTGTAATACAGTATCAGGATCCACATGGCTAAATCTTCGCTTTCTTTCGTCTTACATAAAAAAGGCAAAACATCTGGACATTCGATTACCTGTCCCGAATAGAATGAAATTCTCGTTTAAAAAAGATTTATTTGTTCATATGTCTGGTACAGTATTTCTAATGAATTATTTTTCGTTTCTATTTGTTTTTTTTTTTATCTTCCCAATAAACATTTTATGTTACATAAGTTATATCTTATTTCTAAGTAGCGTTCGATTAGCCCCACACTTAAGTAGAATTGTACCTTTTACGCATAATAGTTATTGACGTTACGGCATTATTTAACCGGCAGAAATAATATTACACTCCTACAAACCCAACTCTTTCATTAAACTGACGTGTCCTATGTTAATTCTTACGAAGGAGTGACTCCTTTAAGCAATAAAAACAGTGACGTTCTAAAAAGTTACTTAAGCTTATTAAATATTATAAATTAGTTCACCACAGAAAAAAATTCACAGTTATTTCCAATTCTTCTTGAAATACACAATCTTTGAAGTATATCAAGTTAGCTCTCTCCCCCCACCCCCAGTAGAGCTTTTAAGACAGTCAATCGGTCTGTCGACAACAGAAACTACTACTCCTTCATGACTGAGTTCTTGTTAATTTTAAAACGTATGCTAGAACAATCCAAAGCCTACACAAGTATTCCAGTAAAATTGCATAATAACATCCCCTGATAAAATGTTCCAGAAAGTTCCACCGTGTGACATCAAAAAAATTCAAGTATCCACGTCACCATGACTAGGCATTCTAGAAATTTCTAGGATTGACTACTATTTACAGTCACTTCCCACGCATTAGCAAGAATGATAAAAAAGTGGACCTTGTCAAATCTCAATAAAGGGTGTAAGTTTCTAAAGAGACTGCGACGCTGTGTCGATGGAGTAACAAGTTAATTTTGGTTCTATCAACTGCGTTGATAGTGCAAATTGGCCGCCGTAAGGTGCTTCAAAGCTGACATTTCGAGCGTTCGCCCTTCGTCAGAGCGAATGGGCTAAGGCTCCAAACGTCAGCTTTGATAATCCTTACGGTGGCCCATTTACATTATCAATTCGTCAATTCTCAGTTCATGTCTGCGTTCGTGCAAGCAAATTTACGTTATTAATTTTAATTGACTTTCGGTTCATATTCAGTCTGTGCTGCAATAGCGCATATTACAAGTTGGAGGCTTAAATAGTTTGTAAATATAATAGGATCCGCAGTTTTTTACATCAATCAGCACTGAATCTTCACAACACTTTCCATGCCGACGAAAACAGACTTTCCTTTTCACTATACCATTTTCCACTGTAGGATGTTCACCGTCCAACCATCCTTGACGGTCTGTGCAACAACGGCGTTCCTTTACGCACGCGGTTGGCATTTGTTTTCCTGCATCTCTCACGAAACGATACCAACCTTTGAGTTTGTCGTCACACTTTGCAGGATTCTTTCCTTTGTAACTGCTCTTTCTGTCAAAATCATCCAGATTTGTGTAATGATAGCAAGGATCGGCTATAAATATAAAGGATAATCGAAAAAATATTTTAGAAATTAAAAATAGGAGATGAGCCATTTTTTTTTTAAAGATCACTCGTCTTAATTCCTCCATGTGAATATTGCGCCCTCATTGCAACATGACTGTTGCGGTGCAGTGGAGTAAACCGATATAAAGTGCTGTCCGTTGCTCCTATAAAATATATTTAAAAAAACGCATATATCAATATTTATGGGTTTACCGTTGCTTTAAACGATAGGTTTTTGACCAATCAGGGCACTCGTAGTATCTCAGTCATTTTATGACCTCCAATAGTAAAAACGACGGCAAAAATGAACCGTTACCATTTTGAACATAAAATGCCATAGCTTTCGTCAACAAAGAAATAGTACGAGAGATATCTTAAAAAGCTGAAGCAAGATATTGGTAGGAAATGTCTAGCATTTCATCTTTTGGCTCCTGAGTGGAGCTACGCAACTTTCCTATTGCATCAAAACAGAAAGCACCAACAAAAAAGAACAAACAAACAAACAAGAAGAACAATAAAACAACCAAACAAAGGAACAGAAACAAAATGAACAAAACAGAAAAGAAAATACTCATTCAAGCAGAAAAAACTGACATAACGACATACGGACGCATTCTCACAGTCATATAGAGGTTATCAGAATCTAAAAATTTAGCGACTATCAACTGTACCTGTACAGTTACGTCCATCTCCGTTAAATCCAAATGAACAGGTACACATGAAGGATCCATTTGTGTTATTACAAGTAGCATTCAGATGACAATCGTGGGTGTTTGCTTGGCATTCATCAATATCTGAAAGAAATAAATAAAGAAATAAAAAAAAAATCAATGTTACCTATTTCATCTTTTGGCTCCCTGAGTGGAGCTACGCAACTTTCCTATTGCATAAAAACGTTAGTACAGTGTAGCTAGACAATATAGAAATGAAAACTCTTTTGAGGTGACAAAGCTTAACTTGGTATCATTGCATCGTATCACTTGTTAGCTCAGACTCGAACGAAACTTCAGTGCAATGTAATCTCAATACAAACACCATTCCAAATAAATTACATATGTCAGTCGTTAAAGAACATCTTAGGCATTCTCCTGTAAAGAAAGTCACTCGACAAAGAGACGTGAAGGGCATGGAAAACTTAGAAATTCAATCCAGTGTGGGATGTTTCAATCATGTTATGAAATCAACCTTTTTCACAGTATTTTCCCTCGAGTCCAGGAGGGCACAAGCATCGATATCCCTTGATTGTGAAACCGGACTGACAAGCTGCATCATTTTGGCAGAGTGAATTCTTAGCACAGGCATTCTAAAGGATAAAAGAAAGATGAAGTAAGGGAAAAATCAACGGACTGAATGAACGAAAGAATTTGAAAAAACGTATGATTGAATGAAGGATATTTCAAGTACGCGCTCCAGTCACTGCAGCAATTGTTTTCATTGCAATGTGAGGCGACAAGCAAGTAAATTTGAGTAGTAGCTCACCTTTGAACCACGATAATAAAAAACGGCATCAGTCGTAAGGTCAGTATCATATTCAAGATGAGTGGCGTTGTTAAGTTCACAAATATGAGACATTCCTCCAGTCTCTGGATCTTTTTTGAAGTTAGCACTGACACAGTTGTCGTTCATGTAGCAGAAAAGCTCACAGTATTCCAAGTCCTTGACGTATTTAGTTTCGATTGTATGGCTTACTAAACGTCTTTCAGCAAAAAAGTAGTAATCTGGGAACAGCATTGAGCGATCTCTCTCTAAAATAGAGCAATCAATATATGATAGGTAAACTTTTGTTTTCATCCCAGACAAAAACAAAATCATGATCACACCCATTCATTTTAGAGACCCAGCCGCTTCAAGCATACCAGGGTACAAAAGGAATGAGAAAGTGGTTGAAATGAAAAATTGGAAATGGTAACTTTATTGATGGGCAGAGAGATGAATTGGAAGGGAAAAAAGGATAACATGAAATTGTAATGTAAGCGGCCGATACCGGCCAGCGGTTTATATTTGTATCGCATGCCCACAAGGCCGAAATTAACAACACGGCTTCAGTATGTTACGTGGTGTCAGGAGTGGACCACAAAATCCACTAAATCCCCGCTCTAAACAATAATAATAATAATAATAATAATAATAATAATAATAAAAGATTTATACCGCGCCAGTATCCTACTGTTCAAAGGCGCCAACAAAAAACTTTAACCTTAACACTTAAGACAGCTAATATTAATTATAAAAGGCTTTTTTAAAAAGAAAAGTTTTTAATCTACTTTTGAAAACAGACACAGACTGAGCATTTCTAATTTCACTTGGCAAAGCATTCCATAATGATGGTGCTGCTACAGAGAAGGATCTTGCGCCATATGTTTTCAAGTTATAGGATGGAGAAACCAGAAGGTGCTTGGATGATGAGCGTAGTTGACGCGATGGGGTGTAAGATGTAAGCAAATCACAAATGTACGACGGTGCCAAGTTGTTAAGTGCCTTTTAGGTTATAAGTAAAATCTTAAAAACAATACGTTGATTAACGGGAAGCCAATGAAGATTGAAAAGAACAGACGTAATGCGATCATGCTTTTTTGTAAGTGTGGCGAGGCGCGCCGCGGCATTCTGGACGTGTTGTAGCTTTTTTGTAGTGTAGGCTGGTGGGCCATACAAAAGAGAATTACAGTAATCCAGCTTCGAAGATACAAACATATGAACCAGCAATTCAGTAGTGGTCGCTGAAAGATATTTCCTGATATATCTAATATTTCGCAAATGATAAAATGAAGATTTGCAAATGTCAGTAATATGATCGTTAAAGCAAAAATGGCTATCAAACATAGTGCCGATATTTCTCGCCTTTTGCACGGAACGGATAGTCTCACGAGCAACTGAAATCTCGTGAAGGAGTGGTCTTGGAAGATGTTTAGCGGAGATCACCAATAATTCAGTTTTGTCTTTATTTAATTTAAGGCGATTAACCGTCATCCAATGATTGATTTTCATTCACACAGCTCTCGATGCTAGAAACCGCTAGATCCCTATCACCCAGTACGGTTGGTTGGAAAGACAAGTAAAGCTGTGAGTCGTCAGCATAAAAGTGATAGCTCAGGTTAAATTTCTTTACGATATCTGAAAGCGGCGAAGTATAAAGCAAATACAAAATGGGTCCCAAGACAGATCCTTGTGGCACTCCACATTTAAGGTCATGTTTCGTAGAAGTACCACCATCGACGGAGACATATTGCGTGCGATTCGATAAATAAGATTGCAACCATAATAGCGGCTTTCCAGCTATCCCAAACCGTACACGTAAACAAGAGAGGAGGATGGTATGATCGACTGTATCGAAGGCAGCGGAAAGGTCTAACAACAGTAAAATTACGATTCGACGATTATCAATGGCAGACAGAATATCATTGTGAACACGAATAAGTGCAGTTTTAGTACTGTGATATTGCTTTTACGCCGACTGGAATGTCTCATTTAACTCATATTCGTTAATGTAGGAGATAAGTTGATTAGCTACCAATTTTTCGATTGCTTTGCTAATAAATGAAAGATTCGATACAGGGCGATAATTGGAGAATTGAGTATGATCCAAAGAAGGTTTCTTAAGGAGCGGGCGTAACATGGCAACCTTGAGTTGCGAAGGCATCTGGCCAGATCCCAATGAGATATTTGTTATTTTGAAAATGAAATGCAACAGAACACTAAGTGCATTTCTTGTAACATAACCAGGAAGAGGATCAAGAGAACATGACTTAGCAGCCAGATTCATGATAAATGTAAGAACTTCGTCCGCTGTTACCGTTTTGAAAATATCAAAAGAATATGGACAGGCGTTGTCAACCACAGGAACTGTATCTCGATGAGAGAAAGCAGCAGTCGTTATATGACCCCGTATTCTATCTATCTTTGTAGTGAAGTACTCAGTAAACTTGTTAGCAAGATCAGTGGGCGATTTGCAGGGGGGATATTGAATATCTGTTTTCCTTTGTAGTAGTTTATCAATTATCTTAAAAAGCTCTTTATAATTTGACTGATTCTCATTGATTAATGATGCGAAATAATTCTTCCTGGAGTCACGAATTAACTTGTTGACAGCATCACATCCCTCAATAAACAACTTACGATCAGAAGGAAGTTTGGTCATTCGCCAGCGTCGTTCAAGTTTTCTACGGGATCTCTTTAAATTATTTATCTCCTCAGAATACCAAGGTGCAGCGGGACGCAAAGTAACTATCTTGGTTTGCAGTGGAGCATGAG
This sequence comes from Stylophora pistillata, assembly GCF_964205215.1. Taxonomy (NCBI): domain Eukaryota; kingdom Metazoa; phylum Cnidaria; class Anthozoa; order Scleractinia; family Pocilloporidae; genus Stylophora; species Stylophora pistillata. The sequence goes on from NC_142520.1 coordinate 31,499,143, forward strand.
TCTCGAGTATGGAAGTAAGGACTCTGTTATATTGATCAATCAAATAATCCAAGGATGAAGATGACGAGGCAAAAAGATCAGGAAGGCTCGAATTCATAACATCAGCACAGAAATTGTCAAAATCAATAGATCGAAGCTTTCTGAATGAAATAATCTTCTTGTCGAGCGGCGGCTTATTAAGCGAGAGCTGGAAGTGAACAGCAGCATGATCAGAGATGACAAAAGGAGAACCAATTGTTAAATTCGAAACAATATTATCATCAGATTCTGTAATCATAAGATCTAAGGTGTGTCGATCTTTATGTGTTGAGCCATGTGTATGTTGAGTAAGATTGAAAGAATCCAACAATTGGAGAAATTTAGTTGAGTGTTGGGAAGAACAGGTGTCAACATGTATATTAAAATCCCCAACTAATAATAGTCCACCGGGATCAGTGATATAGTGCTCCAGGAACGTAGAAAACTCATCAAGGAACAATGAGGATGTTAAACCATTCAAGGTCGAGGGAGGTGGGCGATAAACAATAATAACTCTGAGTTTTAAACCGACCGTACTTGACAATAACAAATCCATATATTCAAAGGACAAAAACTTCTTGAGCGGCTGCAACTTAAGTTGAAAGATGATCGAAATAACAAGCCAACTCCTCCTCCACGAGTAGAACCAGGTCTAGGAACATGATGAAATGAATAACCTGAAGGACATAAGTCACGAATAATTAATTCATTGTCAGCATCTGATTGAAGCCATGTTTCTGTAACGCCAAGAAGATCAATATTATTTTCGACGACAAAGTCCTTGATGATAGTAGTCTTGTTGTTAATTGAACGAGCATTTAGCAAGCAAAAACTCACAAAGCGAGCCCTTGGTGTGTAGCTTTTAATCGGGTTAGGAGTAAGTTCAATAAAATTTCTGATATTCGGTCCAAAGGGAGTCTTCATCGTGCAGGTAAATCGTGAAGAATTTAATCGACAGCCTTGGGGTGAGACCAAAGCTCGAATATAATTCAAGCGCCGCCGCTTTTCTTGAACTATTTTTCCCGCTCTGCAACCTTTAAACTTTCTTTGGCAATTTTTGCCCAGAGGAAGTAAAATACATGGGAGATTCCAGTTGTAGAAGAAGCTCTGAGTACGACGAACAAAGGGCACTAATGGAGAAGTGTGTTGTGAATTGTGATTAAGCCAATTCATCGATTTCGTTGCAGTCGAAAACGCAGAGAACTCATATCCCAGATAAGCGTTTTGTTCTTTATCTAACAAACCATCCGAAACCGAATTTCATCCTAGATGACGTCTCAGATACCGTTTGATAGCCCACATATTGATTGGGACAGCCAAGATTTGTACCAAGAGTTTAGCCACTTTCGCAATCATGTTGGCTTTGTATTCGACGGGCCGCTCAGCAAACTCAAAGCAGAAGAAAAAGCCGGATGGCTCGGAACATGGATAGGTCCAGAAGGCCGGGAAATCTACAAGACGCTCCAGTGGGGAGAGGGAGAACAAAAAGACCCAGGGAAAGTTCTCGACAAACTCGAAGCCTACGTACGACCGCGAAAAAACAAGCGCATCGCAAGGCACAAGCTGAAACTACGCAAACAAAACACAGGCGAATCATTCGACAATTTCGTGAAAGATCTTCGTCTCATTCTCATGGACTGTGAATATACCAACCCTGATGACTTTCTGATTGATTTGACCATTGATGGAGTACACGCAAAGAAGCTCCAAGAGAGACTGCTTGCCCGTAGAGAAGAACTAACTCTAGCCAAAGCCATCGAAATAGGACAACAATACGAAATGTCCCAGAAGCAAGTACGCGTTGTTCGCGACGAGGAACCCCCCATATTAGCATTGGATCACAAAAAACCGAAACGTCCACTCAAGAAAACTGACTCAGAAAAAAGGAAGCACTGCCCCAGGTGTGGCAAAGACCCTCAGCATGACTGGAATCAAGGAAAATGCCCTGCCCTGGGATCCACATGCTCTTACTGTTAGAAACCCAACCATTGGTTAGCAGTATGCAACCGCCGTCTTCGTGCACACAAAGTCGACACCAGCTCAGACGATGACTCAGAAGCGGAGGTGTTGCACATTCACATGACTCAGCCTGCCGATACTGTGCCAGATGACAAGTGGACCATAAGATGCAGAGTAGAAAACAAACAAATCAAGTTTAAAATTGACACAGGCGCCTGCTGCAGCACACTTAATCTTTCTGACTATCAGAAGATCCAACACGAGGGCGAACTCAAAAGATCAACAAAAGTGGTTCGTACTTACTCCAACCATCAGACTAAGCCTGTAGCAGTGGCCGAATTGTCTTTGGAACATAACAGCAACCGGGCCATCACCACATTTCAGATTATCGACATCGAAAACGTTCTATCAGGAAACACAGCTGAAGCACTACAGTTAATCTCGAGACTAGCATCCGTTGACACACCCACCGCCGCCGAGGGAGATCAAGTTCCCCAAGGACTTCCCGAGTTCCCGGACCTCACACAAACAACAGGTACACTGCCTGGAGCCTACACAATCAAATTGGAACCTAACGGCAAAGGTGTGGTAAATGCCGCCCGCCGCCTCCCAGTAGCACTGAAGGAAAGGGCCATCAACAAACTCCATGAAATCGAATCCAATGGCCACATAGTCAAAGTAACAGAGCCAACCGAGTGGGTCAGTTCCATGGTGGTTTCGCTTCAAGGCGAGAAAGTCCGCATCTGTATTAATCCCACTGACTTGAACAAGGTCATCAAACGTGAGCACCATCCTATGCAAACCATAGAGGAAGTCATCAGCACAATACCCGATGCCAAGGTATTCTCCAAGCTGGATGCGAAGAGTGGATTCCTCCAAATCAAGCTTGACGAAGCTTCTTTACTGCTCACAACGTTCAATACGCCACTCGGTAGGTACAGGTGGTTGAGACTTCCGTTTGGAATCAAGTGCGCGCCCGAAATTTTTCAGAGAATCATGGATCAGATGGTGGAAGGAATAGAGGGAACCACTGCTATCATGGATGACATTCTGATCGCAGGATCAACTACCGCACAACATGACGCAGTGCTTCGCAAGGTCATCGAAAGAGCAACCAGCTACAACTTGAAGCTGAATCTTCAGAAGTGCTTAATCCGACAACCAACGGTCCCATACATTGGACACCTCCTAACATCTGAAGGATTAAAGCCAGACCCATTGAAGGTAGCAGCTGTCCGTGCTATGCCCACTCCAAGGAACAAAGATGATGTTAAACGATTCCTTGGATTCATCACATACCTTGCAAAATTGATTCCCAACCTGAGTGATTTGGACGCTCCACTCAGAGAGCCCCTGAAGACAGAGGCCTTGTTTGACCACCTCAAGAACAGGCTTTCCTGAAACTAAAGAGCTACGTTGCAGTCAACCAGTACTAAAAAATACTTTAACGTCAATAAGCTCGTGGAAATACAGTGTGACGCAAGCCAGCACGGCCTCGGTGCTGTACTTATTCAAGACAGCCAGCCTATTGCCTATTCTTCACGTTCCTTAACAAACGTCGAAGGACGATACGCACAAATAGAAGAAGAAATGCTGTCCATCGTGCATGCATACAAGAAATTCCATCCCTACATCTTTGGCCAGGAAGTAACCGTGTACAATGATCACAAGCCCCTTGAACAGATTCTGAAGAAACCACTTTTGGCAGCACCAATGCGGCTACAGAGAATGATACTAAACCTTCAGTGGTATGACCTGACCGTAAAGTACCGCAAGGGCAAAGAAATGCATCTCCATGACACTCTATTAAGAGCATGTCTGCTTGGTACATCCAATCCCGAAATCATCGACTTGGAACAAGTAAGCACTCTGGACTTCCTATCCATCACCAAAGACATGTACACGGAATTGCAAGAGCACACTCAGCGCGAGCTTAACCAGCTACAAACAATAATCTTGAATGGCTGGCCAAATGTTCGACAAGAAGTACCTACATCACTGCGCCCGTATTGGGACTCCAGAGGTGAACTAGCTGTATGCGATGGAATCATTTACAAAGGAATGCGAATCATAGTGCCCCCCAGTCTACGACGACAAATGCTGAACCTTGTCCATGAATCACACCTGGGTATAACTAAATGCAAACAACTTGCTCGTGAAGTGTTATATTGGCCAGCTATGAACTCCGACATTGAGGAAACGGTTAAGAACTGTACCAAGTGCGCCGAATTCCAAAGGGAACAACCCCCCAGCCGCTAATACCAACAGAAACTCCCGGATTACCCTACATGACGGTGGGGACAGATCCCTTCGATTTTGAGTCCAAAACCTACTTGCTAACAGTGGACTACTATTCGAAGTTTATTGAAGTCGACAGGCTACAAGACATGGGAAGTAAAGCAACCATAGAAGTACTGAAAGCACAGGTCAGCCGACATGGCATACCTGATGTGATCCGAAGTGACGGGGGTCCGCAGTTCGCTTCAAAGGATTTTGCAAGATTCTGCAAAGAATACGGCATTGCTCACAAGACTTCGAGCCCCCACCTTCCCAGTGCCAATGGTCAGGCCGAAAGAGCGGTGCAGACAGTAAAGCGTCTCTGGAGGAAAGCCGCTGATATGCAACTCGCCCTCCTGGATTACAGGACAACCCCACTGGAAGGAGTCAACCTGTCACCAGCACAATTACTGATGGGCAGACGCCCGAGAAACAAAGTCCCCTCTCTTCGTGACCTACTCACACCCACAGCATACAACCGTCAAGACGTCATGCAACGTTTAAACCAGCAGAAAGCAAACCAGAAATTCTACCATGACAGGAAATCTGCAAGTGATCTTCCGCCCTTCGCCCAGGTAGCCAATTGAGAATGGCACCCAGTCCAGGATCCAAAATGTGGAGCCCTGCCATCGTTGTCAAACGGCACGTCAGCCCACGCTCTTACATTGTGGAATCAGGTGGGCATGAGTACCGCTGCAACGGAGACACTTGCGTCGATCAACTGAAGCTGCCAATACTACTGAGCATTGCTCAGATTCCGCCGCAGATGACAGTACACCCCATCCCAATAACGCTCTGTCTTCCTCGGGGTCCATGGAACCCTGCGACCGTCCATCGAATCATTAACCGGAACCTGCCACAACCTCCAGTGCTGAAATCTCCCAGCCAGATAAGCTGTACACAACCAGAGTTGGTCGCGCGGTTCGCTGCCCTTAAAGACTTGACTTATAGAGTCACAAATTGACACTCGTACAAATGTGGGTACAGTGATCTGTCATCCCTGCTTTTGAGTTGGATTCCCTATTGTTCTTATTGACTTGAGGACATTGGACATTTGTTGAGTTCTGCATTATTAATTTTAGGGCATTACATTATTGACTCTAGAACGTTTAGAGTTGCCTTAGCTAGGGTTTGTTTCTTCCTTTCACATATGAGAAGAGAGATGTAATGTATGCGGCCGATACCGGCCAGCGGTTTATATTTGTATGGCATGCCCACAAGGCCGAGATAAACAACATGGTTTCAGTATGCTACAGAAAGTTACCGAAATGTGTGACGTTGTTTGTTTCTGAGATCGTTGGCCGTGAGAACATTTTTCCATGTTTCAATTTAAAACAAGATGTCCTACTCTCTGAAAATAATTGAAAGCTTGTTTTTATTTGCCTTTCTCAGTTTCGCTGTCACCGCTAATGTAGTGTATTTAGGAAGATTGTGTATATTGAAGAGTGAGCCATTGTTGTCTAACATCACTTTGTAGATTGATATTCAGATTCAAGATGTTTCTAACGAAAAATCGGACAATAGAGAGTTCAAAACAAAAAAGGGTCGAACAGACATTTCTGAGATGAGGAATAGTCAAATTAAAATTTTTTTACGCATTCACCAGGGAGATTAGTATAAACTGTCGTCACTTCTTTGATGGTTGAAAGCTTCCCTCCTCTTTTTAGCATCTCCCAAAACATGTCAGTTCTTGTTACTATTATTATTCACCTGCTAAAAAAGTTTTGATCAGAGCATCCGATGTTCAGGAAAAAAAAAGATAATTGCTCTGATGAAATATATTTCAGGGACAGCCGACGCAGAGGGATGAATTTTGAATGAAATCAAGCATTCGAGCTGCCCGAGACATCTGAGCAAAAGTTTTAGAAGAGTATTTCCACTTAAGGTCACTAACCTAATTCTTAAACGTTTATGTGTCGCGAGCTTTCTTTCGCTCCAACAAGAAAAATCCTATTTTTAACCTTCGGTCGATAGATGTAAGCTATGTCTCTAAACAAACAGACAACGAGGAAAATGCAAATCGTTTATTCCATATGCCACCATTATTTTGGGGTAAAAATGAATTCTAAAGTTGGGTAATGGCAGTAAAGATCTGCTTCTGTTCGATATTCAAACGTAAAATTTCCCCCTACTTATAACGAAACGTATCCCTGGTGACTCTTACTGAGAGGACTATATACATGCTTAGATGCCACCCCTTTGCTACTTACCTTTGACTTATTTCTAAGTTTCTTTGGAATTTGGTACGGTTAAAAACTCTACAATACGTTTTGATTGCTGAAATGACTTCTTCAATAAATTATGGGTGGAATGTGAACACAGGGTTTTGGATTTAGGTTGACAAAGAATCGTAAACTTATATCTTACCACATGTCAATTTGTAAGCCTAGTGCGTTCACAGCTTAATTTCAGTGAAATCGATTTGATAGAAGGATGAAAGAAGATATTACCATAAACGAATCTTAGGATAAATGAGTTTTAGTTTGCAACTCACCTTTACCTAATGTTATGTAAGTCATGACTGGTATGAGGGATACGAACATGAAGAACGTAGAAAATTCCATGCTTAATCCGAGACAACGGTCTTTTATCAAGCAGCTCAATCCGCAAGATAGCATTTTATGAAGCTTAAGTCAACAAAGTTGGCAGTTGTCATTTCTCGCCTGATAAATGTATTGAGATAAATAAGATAACGAATATACGCTTAAATATTGCGATTAAGAACCCCTTGGAGGATTTCTTTTATAATCGAGAAATCATAAAACAAAACTCATTTAGAGAACTTTTTTCTCTTACTTCGTTTTCCTGATTCTCGGAAGTTTACAGTTTATTTAGTCTATTTACCTACATTTTAGATAATCACTTGTGGTTATTTAGATCGATTATCATAAAAAGAGGAAGTTTATACCAATTTCTATTGAGACGAACCATTGTTATCCAGCATTACGCAGCAGTTTCATACTCGAGTTGAAAATGTTCTTATTGGCAAATTCAGTATACATTTGAAAATTGGACCTTTTCCCGGGAATAGTAAATTTAAAGTACTTCAAAATTAATCAAGCACTGTACATTTCAAAGAAAAGAATATCCAAATTATATAAGTATTTTAACGGTCGACAGATGCCACCCGTGTATTTGGGAATATATATTTGGGAATATATATTTTGGGAATAATATATTTGGGAATATATATTTGTGTATTTTTATATATTTTTGTATATTTGTGTATAGGGAAATAGCTATTGTTATTCCGCCGGGTTTCTCCACTTCGAAAACAGTGATCATGGAATTAGAAGTTAGCTAAAAGAGTAACAAAGAATTCTACTCTTAATTAAAAGGTATTTTTGATGAATGGCAGACAAAAGTAAAGCAAGTTTACAAGTTGCACGAGCTGAGCCATCTACGCAAATTTTACCACGGATATTTTCGTTTAGGGTCAGTAAGTGTTTGGTGGACATTTTGAGTTGAGTACCTTTAAACTAATCCTTCGAAAGGTCTGTACACAATACGCGATTTTAGCTTTTGATAGATAATATATTCCATATGCCAGCACTGTTCTTGTGTATAAACGATTTCTCTAAGATGGTTGAAAGCAGTAAAATGTGCTTCTGTACACAAACATCAAATTCCCACAAGGCAACGTAACATAATATAGTTTTATGCGTAACTGTTATTGAGAGAAGAGAGTTGGGAATGTAGCAAGTTTAGATAAAATTAAATCATAGTCGCCAAAGCGTTGGTCGTTTGGCATCCACTTAATGAGATACTACTGAATATCTTTGTGAAACACCCTCTAATTTTACAAAACGAGTGTAAATCTGGGCAGATGTTGAATGTTGGTGTTTAACTTAGTCTTTTCAAGTTATTGTAACTTGAATTCTCTGTGTTTCAAAAAAAGTGAACCCAGTACAGTCGAACCTCGATTATCCGGACTATTCGAATATCCGGACTTTTTTCTGTGGTCGCAATTTTTTTCATGAATATTAATTAGTTGTGATCTTGAAAACTCGGAGTTGCAAAAAACCCAATAATCCTTTCAAAAGACTGTTGAAACAGCGTATTATCCTGTGTGCTTTTCAAAATCCGCAAGTGCGACGAGACAAAGAAATATTCCGCTGATCCGTCATTTGTAAATACATACAGGCTGTGTAGGTATCACAATGAAAATGATTTTTTCTTTGCAGTATAACTTTTGTTTACATTTCAATCTAATTAATATTCATATTTTGGATTATCCGGACTCTCGATTGTCCGGACTATTTACCGAGGTCCCGACAAGTCCGGATAATCGAGGTTTGACTGTAGTCATAGGAAACAAGATTGCTCTCAGCGATACATGGAAAGATAGAAAATGATTCGAAGTTTGCCACTCACCTTTATCAAACGTCAAGTAAGTCAACAATGCAGTCCAGTCTACATAAATGAAGAGTGCAAAAGATTCCATGCTGGCCTCAAGACTACGGTCTTCCGTTTCTACCCCGCACGTATGCCATAAGTTTTCAGTTGGTCACTAGCTTTTAGCACTGAGTGGATTAAGCAGCCCATACTGACCTATTATAACAAAGGAGAGTGTTTTATGAAAATAACTTAAACAAAACTGTTAACACCCGTCAGTTTTCTGTGGACATTAAAAAAATGACGCAGATGGATGTTCTCCGCTATACACAATAAGAGGAAATAGGTATCTTAGGAATATTATTACATGCTAACACACATGTAGGACACAGGGTTTCGTTCTTACAATTACAGACACTTAGACTTCAATTCTATTGGACACTTTGATACAAAAACCTTCAAAATTGAAAAAATCCAAAAATATTTCCGGCGCTTTTTTCATTCATTCCTATCCAAAGATAGCAAAGTTAATTGTAAAATTCAATTGCAAAATTTATGGTGTTTTGAATATTTGAATAAACATGTAATAAACAGAAAAGCCATGATCAGTTTTTCAAGTCCGCTGTAATTTGTCAATTTTTAGAGTTTCAAATTCGCAAATAATGTTGTTCTCATCAAACTTCGCTCTTACATGAAATTCGTCTTAGAGAGTTGATAATTAGCTCCAATTTGCAAGCTCTTTAGTTTAATACAGGTTCGACTGTAATTAGCATGAGGAAGGTAGGATGAATTCATTAAAAAGTCTTAGTAATGTTTGATTCACATGTTCTTCGTTGAGGTTCCAAGCTCTTTAACACGATGTCAGAGATAGGCTTTATTTTGTAGAGGCATTTTTCTAATTTCAGATATACACTGTAGCTTCAAGGTAAACAAGGATATTAATGGAGATAGTGGAGAATTTAATAATTGATTAGGTGTAAGCCTCCTTAAAGACTTATCCGAAATCGCTTCCTTTTTATGTATGTTTAAAAACTTCCTGGTTTGCGAACTAGTGCAATGGATTAAAATAGATATAATTTACTACTGCTTCTACAAACACGTGCCCTCAGTTTTTTTTCTTTTTACCACAAAGCGCAATAGATGGGTGTGCGTAGATATGCAATTTCTCTCCTCGTGTTCATCTCGATATCTCACGAGAGAGTACAGCAAACGAGTGAGATATCGAGTTGAACAAGAAAAGATAAATTGCATACTCTACAATCAACCATGCATTACTTTGATTATTATGTAAACACTGTACGCCTTTAGTAACAAAAATTCCACAAACGACGTCGGTTTGAGAATTGTCAACCCTTTCCCATTGATTATTTATCGACCCAACTCAGTGGTGCAAGGCGATTGACATTCCCAGATTAATAAATTTGTTCAGAAGACTTATACAGAAGGTCTTTTATGAGAGAATGGGCTAACTCTTCGTTTACTCTCCGCTGGGCATCATTTAGCACTGGATAGAGTCAAACCTGTATAAAGCGATCGGTTGTAAAGGTCCCGAAATTTTTAATAAATGTAATTTTTACCTCTGTTAAGCGGTCACGGTGACCCTTTACTTAATTCCAACGGCCTGTTTGAATTGTTTTCTTCCTTTATTGAACGTGGAACCACTCAGAAGCCTTAACCCAGAAGCCAACCATTGTATGGTGGAAGGGGAAAACAAAAATAAACTAGCATACACCCTATAGACTAGCATATATTCTTTATTTCATCTCTACTTGATATACTCAAGGTGCTTATCGTAAAGTCGCAGAAAACATTCTATTGAATTCTCAGTTACATGGCAGGTTTGTACAAATACAAGTTCTTCTTCTTTTTCTTTCGTTTCATAATTATGTGTATCTACATCAGTTAATCCGTGGATTGAAAGGAGTGTTGAAGCCTAGCTTATCTCAATATTTTCACGAAGAGTACGTAATAGTAGGAGTCGATGCAAGGGGAAGATTGAATGAGCCTCTCGCTTTCTCTCCTCAGTTTCTTTGGACATGGCTCACGCATTAAGATCGAGGCAAGAAATTGCTCATAAGCAAAATTTTTTACTGCTGCAAAACTCGCAAGACTCCCAAGAAAGTCATCACACTTAAACTCTTGGTAGACACTCGTTCATACATGTTAGGTAGAGTCGCGGTAAGTATAACAGCTCGCGCCCAGGAACACGACAAAAGTAAATTTAAACAATAATTACAATGAAAAGAATAACGTGAGATTAGGGTCCTATCATTCAAACATACAACCCACACACCGAGACACACGTCTTTTTATACCCATTATTGGTATCATCCCAGTTGAACAAGTCCTCGCTGTACCAGATTTGGAAGTCTTGATTCGCCTCCGCTGCCAGCGGGGTAGAAAAATTATCGAAGACTAGTTCTGGCGATTCGGTTGTAGCCCAGGGCAGGCTATAAAACTTACAGTCCCGATAATTCAATAGGTAATTATTGGTTGGCAGAAGAAGTTTACGGTTTGTGTCAGTTATCATCGTGGCCATTTGGTTTGGAATGAGTTTGGACCAAAGGCATCCCCATTTGGACCGAAAGCTTGGGTTAGATGCATCGCAGGACACGTATCCCGACTGGTATGTTAATTTGAATGTAATGATATTACCCGCTTTGTTGGTTTTAAAGAAACCATAAGAATCATCTCTTGCTCCAAAGCAAACAGTAGGTGGCGTCATCTGTATCCATTTTTCTGGGAGAGAACCATTACACAAATAATTGATTTATTTTGTACAAAAGAATATGAGTTGATTGAAAGCCTAAATGCAAACCGTTAAACAGACACATACAATTGTTTGTTTCTTTCCTACAAGGGATGTATTTTTTTAAAGTTAAATTTGCAGAACCGTCCTTTTAAAATACACGAAACTGCGAGAGGAATGTGCGAGACAAACTAAATTTGCATAAAAAAGTTGAGAATAAAATTAAAACAGTTAGAATTTCTCATCATTCACTCATTACTTCAATGTAACGCGCCATCACTTTAACATCTCAAACAAAGAGCATGATCTGTCCCATGTATCTAAAAAAATATGACTACAAATCTTTTTTCTTCGTGTAGTGAGAAATTCTCTGCATAAATAAATCTTGTTCATTAGCTTAAGTGATATTGCAAAGTAATTTGTAGAACGATTTTTCCACAAGAGGGCTAAGATTTAATTACCACACTTATTGAAACATAACTTGACACCCTAATTTCATAAACGATTTTTGATTATGGAGTTCAAGTCTCAGAGATTTGCACCAATTGATTTCTGTAGCTAGATCTACAAATCTTTACAAGAACAATACTAAATGCCTAGAAAACTGATATTTCAAGTAAAGGATGAAACATTGCTTATCCAACCTACATCCAGGAATAGGGAGAGCGCTCAAATGCGTCTGGTGTTCGCCGTAGAAGTTTAACGTGCTCTAGCCGCTACCTGCATGCTTTACAACTGAACAGACGCACAGTCGACGCTTCTTAAAATACATATCAAAGGATTTTCTACAACAGAAGTAATAATTTCCTACCATGTTCACAGTTGTGGCCTGTAAATCCAGGAGGACATAAGCAGCGATATCGTGAAGAAGTAAAGCCTGATTGACAGGTTGCTTCGTTCTTGCAAGGTGAATTGCCACAAGCATTCTGAAAGAGGGAAATTGAAAGGACTACCTAATAGCAAAATTGTTTTGTAACTTCATTTTTCATCGTTTCTGTTTTTTTTTTTCACTCGCTTACCCTGAAATCGATTTTATTCTAAATCACGTTTGGTAGGGGATTGCCAAATAGGGAGGTTTTGAATATTAATTTTTTCTTAAAACCGCTTTGTCTTCAATGACTGATGAATATTTAATAATCACTTGTTGCAAGTAAAAAATAATGATCACAACCTTTCTACTTGATTGCTTTCTCCCATTAGATAATGTTCTTACATTTGTTCCATGGTAAACATAGTTTGCTGCCTTGATCAGGTCCTTCTCATGTTCTTTACTAGTTGAGTTGTTCAGTTCGCAGTTCTCTGTCTCAGGTCCTCTCGGACGTACTTTGAAGTTTATACTGACACAATTGTGTTCCAGGTAACAACGAAACTCACACGTGTCCCTGTCAATCGCACTGATGGTTGCTATGGTGTGGTTAACAAGACGCTCCCCTTCGAAGAATAACGAGGATGGAAATGCCAATGTACGACTTTTTCCTGAAATTATTGAGATTGTTAGGAGGAAAATAAACGAAAGAATTAAAAGAAAGCATGTCATCGGTTTACAGGTACGTCTATTTCACAATTCAGAAAGTGAAGATATTAAGTTATGCATTAACGTAGGAAAAGCGACCTTACTCTAATTTAGCTTGAAACTATCGTATCAACCAAAATGAGTGTTAAAAAGAAATAAAAGGAACAAACGTGATGAACTTATCGTGAAAAACTTATCGTGACAAAGCAGTAGATAAAAACTTGATTGAAATTTGATTAAATTAGCATGCCGGTTTCGATACTAGTGTGGGACCGGTCACGGATCGACAAATATGTCTCTTCATTTCTTCAAAATAAATGGCTACTGAGGGTCAAAACAATTTCCATCATATTACAAGTCCTTTTAAAACCTTATTTACAGCATTCAAGCATTTATTATTACCACTGAGGCTCACAAGCTGCAAATGACAAACAGAGTGGGTTTTTTCTTTTATGTCACCGACTCCGCCGATGAGCGAAATTTCTTTGCTTTAGCAAGTACAAACGAGGCCTCCAAAAATGGGCCAAATTCCACCTTAGAATGACGCTAACTATGTGTGAATTGAATTTTATCAATTTTCTCGAAAACAAAAGAATTTTTCAACTAAATACATAGGTCCTGTTTTGTCTTGTCTATAGGCCTACCTAATCTTAGAATATGAGCCAATTCGATGTTTTGACTTGTTGGCGGTGAATGTTTGACTTTTTGCGACAACCTCTCTTAAATGCTTTCCTTTCGAAACTGGTACATGGTTGGTTTGGTACGTGGTAAATTGATACAAAAAGCTACGAGTGTGAAAAGGGTAAAAGTTATATGAAAATACCTTTGAAGAACTTACCATCTAAACAGGCCAACGCATTCTGAAGAACAACAACAAACATATGAAACATATGTATGAACTGCGGTTATGAGACGTATATGTGAACGATCCTTCGCAGTAAAGCACTATTTGAGCAATAGTGAAAATCAGACCTGAAAAAAATTTCAGGCCTGTACGGGATTCGAACCACTGACCTCTGCGATACTAGTGCAGCGCTCTACCAATTGAGCTAACAAGCCAACTGGGAGCAGGCCATCAAATTAATTCGACATAAACCCGTAGATGATAAATCAAACAACAACAAACATATGAAACATATGTATGAACTGCGGTTATGAGACGTATATGTGAACGATCCTTCGCAGTAAATACATATGTTTCATATGTTTGTTGTTGTTTGATTTATCATCTACGGGTTTATGTCGAATTAATTTGATGGCCTGCTCCCAGTTGGCTTGTTAGCTCAATTGGTAGAGCGCTGCACTAGTATCGCAGAGGTCAGTGGTTCGAATCCCGTACAGGCCTGAAATTTTTTTCAGGTCTGATTTTCACTATTGCTCAAATAGTGCTTTACTGCGAAGGATCGTTCACATATACGCATTCTGAAGAATAAGCAAGAAAAAGACAAAGTGGACTAAAGAATTCATAGCGACTTGAGAAACTTCATTTGTTCATCAGCAATGAACTGTTTTAAACATAGCCGTCTGTTTAAATAGGCTATTGTGATGTCATACCGGCATACAGCCGACTGAAAATTAGTCAATGACGAATTTTGACAAATGATAAGAATTAAATTTCCCCTCAAAAAGAATTTTTATTTACTACTGGTTTTTCAAGAGAATTGTGTTAGTTTTAGATTCTCCATGAGGAAAAAGTTGTTTTAACGCCCGTTATAGTTAAAAAGTTTCTGGCGTTTGGTTTCTTGCAATGGATATTCCTCTCAGCAATCTCCTGTTGCCTGGCAACAGCTCACAAAACTTCTTTAATTTTTAATAAGGAAGTTCAAGTTCAAATTAAAGCTACAGGATAAATGCATATAGTTTATTAGAACAGGTGGATACAAATAAATTTCGCTTCATGAGGAACTTATTGGTGATTTTTTCAACAGAATTTTCTCAGTGACAGATTTCCCATCAGGAGGGAGTTGTTTTAATGCCCGTCGTGGTTGAATAGTTTGTGGCGTTTGTTTGTTTCAGTGGATATTTCTCTCAGCAATCTTCTGTTGCCTGGCAACAGCTCACAAAACTTCTTTAATTTTTAAACAAGAAAGGATGAATGCATATAGTTTTTCTTTTGGTTTCGAAGGCAACATGAATGAAAAGTCCGTACTCAATAATCTAGGATGAAATAGGTCACGTGTTGAGTTTCAAGATGATTTGGTCTAATCAACTAAGTTGAAATGCAAATTAGCCTCCGTAAAGAGTTTTTAAAGCTGAAGTTTTGAGTGTTCGCCCTTCGTCGGAACCAATGGAGGAATTTAGGGTTGTATGTGGTTTACGTATTGAGAAATGAGGCTACGCTATTTATGGGAACATGGTAACGTGAAAAACAAGAATAAAGTAGTTAAATGAAAAGCGTTCGTTGACACCGTGGGGAATACAAATGACAATTTGAAAGATAGAGTTTGTTTTAAATTTGTTGAATTGAGCGTTGTATCATGACCTATTATATATCCAGTCATAAATAATTCACTCAGATCGCCGTCAGCTGATGCCAATCAACCAGTCTCGATATTTTTTGTAAAGGTAATCACATGATTTCGAGTACAGTTTGGAATAAATAAGCACGAGTAATTTTTTTCAAAGACTAACAAAATTCCATGAGCCCGTAGGGCGAGTGCAATTTGTGGTCTTTGAAAAAATTTACAAGTGCTTATTTATTCCAAATTGCACGAGAAAATCATGTGATTATGTATTAATAATCTACATGAAAAAATACGAGGTAGCTTCTCATAACTGTAAAGAAGAAAAGCGCGCGCATCATGTGCAAAAATAATTCATTCAAACCCTGCAAGTGACATTGTCTTTGACATTGACCTTGACATTGACATTGACCAATCATTCTGACCAATCAGAATGTCTGGTTTGTTTCTTTCTTTGCACTGAAATAACCCTCTTCTGCACTGAATTAACTCTCTTCTGCACTGAATTAACTGACGACTGCATTCATCTTAACCAATTAGAACTGAGAAATTTTTTCATGTATATTATTAGGTTCAATATAACGAAAGGGCTCCTCTTTCCAATGCCGTGAAGTACATAGCTCAGAAAAAAAAGTTATCGCCCAATTCATCAAGCTTACGATATGTGAAAGTTGCCGTTAGTAGATGTTGCTATAGTTATTTTAGTTCTTGACTTGGTAACAAAACATATTTCGTATTTCAAGCACCTTTGAAAGAGGTAGTGTGTAGTGAACATAACAATATTCGATCGCTTTTCACTGACATATAAGTCACGACCATTGTTTCCTTTATAAACAGATCAATGAGTCAAGAGACTATTTCTTCAGGGTGGAGAGCAATCTTTCACCTCATTAAGCTTAGAAATTCACGATATCAAATACACTCAATTCTCAACTAACGGACACTCTCGTAAGAGGACAGTTCTATAAGAGGGGGGGAGGAGATGAGTGGTTCAAAAGACTCAATAGCAGTAAAATTCCAAATCTTTCGAAGACGGAAAAAATTATATAACAACAAATAATTTCCTCAGAGCCATACTGTTTGAAGAAGGAACTTATAAACTGCTTCGTTTTCGCAAGAGATACGTGTAAGTCCCCTTCGCATCAGATGTTTGCTGGACTTGCTGGTCTCGTCACGATTTTTGTAATTACAATTTGGTTGAATATACTCAGGGTTTCGATAATGTAAGGCGTTGTCAACAAAACCGGGAATACAATACATAGATTTATAAAAGAAGCTAATTTGAAGCGACAGAGGGTTAAGTTTGTTCAAGTGAAAAGGGCCGATTTCGTCGAGCCTTCCATTCTGTTATTTGTAGCGGTCATTTTTCACCCGATTGTTATGAGAAAAGCAACATGGTTAAAATGGGCCGGGAAATGCAAAAAATACTTCTTCCTGGTGCTGTACCGACGATTCAAGCCCTACCAGAAACAAATTCTTCTGAAGTAAAAAAGCGACCCATGCAGTCGGCAGACAGCGAAGATCCTGAGGCGGCCGACCTAACTAAGAAACGACAGAGGAGAAGTAGAGCTCTTCATAAGTTAAGGAAAAGAAAAGGAGACAAATGAGAAACTCCTATAAAATCTCTCAAACTATCAAACCTCTGACAGTCAAGTCAGCTCGCCATCGAAGGGTCTCAAATTCATTCCAACACCCGTGACGAAAGAATATAAAATCAGGGCAACTCTTGCAAGATTAATTCGCAAGGTGAATGCGCCTCCAATACACCTTTCACGGACAAAAAAAAGAACCACCTCCATCTCGTAACAAACTGGATGCCACAGGTGCAGCCTTCTTTTGCCCATGAGAGCTACTTGGAAAATGTAGGACCTCTATGTAAACCACTATTGTGATGGAGCTTCCTAATAAAAGATTGTTATTATTCTTATAACACTTGATGCAGAGATTTGGAGATTGGGTCGAGCTGGCGTCGAAGGTGGACGTGTGTTTTTAGTGGGCACGCTCGAGAGGCAAATTTTCGAATAACTTGAGTATGTCAAAATCTGGAAACAAGAAAGGGAAGAAATTAAGTAGCTCATCAAGTACTGAAGTCGCCTCTTCCACCGAAGGCAAAGGAGAAGAAGCATTTGAATCAGAATAGTCGGCAGCAATGGCGACCAACGAAAGCGTAAATGAAAACCCTTCTCTGGTCGACATATGGAAAATTCTTACGGAAATTAAAGCCAATACCGAGAAGTTGGTACTAGACGTGGAATTGTTAAAGGCAACTTATAACGAGCTAATAGACAGTCTATATTCTACAAAGAGCCAGGTAGATTGCTGTTAATTCCAAACTAAAACTCCTCGAAGAACAAGTATTGACGTCCAAGAAGAAGCTAGAGGAAGTTAAACAAAGACTCTACGATGATTAAGGTAGTCGTGATGACTTGGAACAATATACCCGTAAATTGAACTTAATGATACGCGGAATCCCCGAACGCAAAGAAGATAATTTTGAGAACGTTATTATTTGGGAAAAATTCTGAAGGTCAACTTAACACACGGTGATATTGACATTATTCACAGATTGAACACAGAAAACAAAACCAAAACACGACCGATGATCGTCCGTTTCAGTAATTACAAGGCAAAAAAATAAACTCATGTGGCCAGGATAAATCTACGAAATGCAGCTTTATATAACCTAGGAGCGGTGAAGATCTTTATCAATGAAACTTAACTGCATGGAGAGCAAGGTTTTTCAGAGAGGCAAGAAAAGTTATGAAAAAATATCACAATGGTAAAACGTGGACTGTCAATGGAAAAATCTTTTTGGAAACAGAC
The DNA here is from genome assembly GCF_964205215.1 of Stylophora pistillata. Classification (NCBI taxonomy): domain Eukaryota; kingdom Metazoa; phylum Cnidaria; class Anthozoa; order Scleractinia; family Pocilloporidae; genus Stylophora; species Stylophora pistillata. The sequence goes on from NC_142520.1 coordinate 31,517,279, forward strand.
TTAACCGCAAAAGTTTTAAAGATCGATGATTATGAGGAACTAAAAACCCTTTAACTCTAGACATGATTGCTCGAAGGAAAGAGGGAAGACCTTGGAGTGTAGGCTTTCGGCCGGTTGATCGGTAGTTTCCCAGGAGAGGTAAGTAATCGTTTTGTTTCTCCGTCAGTTATTTTGTAGTGTTGCTTGGTTCTTCTTCTTATTATTTTTTTCTTGTCTCTTTTTTTCCTGCTTTTTCAACGTCTACTGTCAAATTCTTAACGCTTAATGTTAGAGGTTTAAGGAATCAAGAAAAAAGAAGATTGATATTCTCATATTTAAAAAAACAAAAGGCAAATATTTACCTCCTTCAAGGAACTTTCTCTACCTAAAGGTGAGAGGATCTGGTCTGCGGAGTGGGGTGGCCAAATTTTCTATTCACACGGTACAGATCATTCAAAGGGCGTTTGCGTGCTCATAAAAGCGAATTCTCCAATTCACGTAGAGATAGTAGAGCTTGATACGAATGGAAAATTTATAATATTACGTCTAAAGACACCAGGTGAGACCAGCTTCAAGGTTGTTAACATTTATGCTCCCACCAATTATCGTGAACAATTTGACTTCATCGAATCTTTTACTAAAAAAATAATATCTTTGACCGATTCGCCTAACTTAATAGTTGCAGGTGATTGGAATACAACTTTAAATTTAATAGATAAGCAAGGAGGATTAGCCTGGACAAGAAACTAAGTACAGGATTTCGTTAGTTTACTTCATGAAAGCGGCCAATCTAGTTGTTATATACCGTAAAATTCATCCAAAAAATAAAACCTACACATATAAATCGAAAACACTGAAACTAAAATCACGCATAGACTTCTTAATAAGTGGCAAATTTCAACATGATGTCAAAAAGTGGAAACGCGAGCATCAATCGCACCTGATCATACAGCAGTCTTTTTGAGCATTAATCTGAATGAGGAATTTAAACGCGGTCCTGGATTATGGGAATTTAATAACTCTCTTTTCCAGAATGAATGACCCTGGAGAAGAAAGATGTATGGGAGGGAATTTGAACCTTAACCACCTTGTAATACATGAAAGTCTTGAATTAGAAGCTGAAATAAATAATGAAGAGGTTCACAATGCTCTGAACAGTTTTTAAAACTACAAAACTCCCGGTGAAAGCTTCACAGAATTCTTTTGTTAATCCATCGATTAACAAAAGAATTCTGTGAAGCCTTCTTCGATCGTATAGGCGGTACACTCTTAGACTCCTTAAATGCGGGATTTGAAAGTGGAACATTGTCTATATCACAAAGACGAGGAATTATTTCATTAATCCCAAAAGACGACAACAGTTTGACTACATTATCTAACTGGCGTCCAGTCACTCTGCTCAATGTAGACTACAAGATTTTTGCAAAGATAATTGCAAAGAGAACTGAATCAGTCCTGCCGAAACGAATTCATCTTGATGTTAACAGAGTTCATTAGGGGAAGATTCATTCGAAAAAATGTTAGACTGTTGAACGATCTAATGGAATGAAAAGACCAAAAAATACCAGGAATTCTGATGTTCAATGACTCTGAAAAAGCATTTGATACAATAGAATGACCCTTATTTAAGATGTACTTAAATACTTTAATTTTGGTCCCGTTGTTGGAAAATGGATCTCAGTACTCTATAAGGACGTAGAAAGTGTTGTTTTGAACAGAGGCTACTCAACTAACTGCTTTAAAGTCTCAAGGGGAGTTCGGCAAGGGCGTCCACTCAGTCCCTTATTATTTGTGTTAGGTGTAGAGATCCTAGTTTAAAAGATAAGGCAGTCTACGAACTGTCAAGGAATAAAACTACCGCAATCAGTAGAAGCCAAAATTAGCCAATTTGCAGATGATACAACTCTTATTTGCGGGACGTAAACGCTCTTAGAGAAAACACGAACGTTTTAAATAATTTTAACGAAATTCCTGGCCTCAAATTAAGCAAGAAAAAGCCAAAGCAATGTGGATTGGTTCAGCTAAAATGATAAAACCAAACCTTTGGGCTTTCAACCCTACCAAGAACCAATTAAGCCACTAGAGGCAAATTTATCATATAAACAAGACAGAAATAGTAATCTGAACTTTTATGTCAAAATTCATAAGATGGATACTAAGTTAAAAATGTGGCAAACGAGAGACTTAACTTTGTATGGTCGCATAATGTTAGTAAGGCCCTAGGCATATCCAAGATAGTTTATGCGGCCTCAATGCATAGTGTTCCTGAAACAGTTATTAAAACAGTGCAAGATAGTATATTCAAATTCTTGTGGAAAAACAAAAAAAGATAGAGTAAAAAGAGCAATAAAATATCAGCCATTCTTTCATGATGGTGTGAACTTCCCAGATGTCCACACTGTGGCAAAATCACTACGCTTGAGCTGGTTAGGCAGGTTTCTAAATTGTACAAATGAGACCTCGCAAGTTATTCCTAATAGTTATTTTAATAAATATGGAGGATTATCTTTCCTATTGAAGTGTAATGGCAACTCTAAGCACTTTGGAAAAGAAAATGCCTCTTTTTTGTAGCGAAATGTTAGGCTATTTCAAGGAATGACGCAGTGGTTATCCTGATGTTTACTATATTAGAGAGCAAATATATTCTCTGGAAATATCTGTTTGGAAAGGAATTTATTTCGTCCAGGATTTATTGAATAGAGACAGTAAGTTCTCATCTCTGAAAAATTTTCAAAGGAAATATAACTTTGAACTAAACTATTTAAAATATTTTGAACTTACAATCCCAAATTATTTGTAGAGAAAAGCACAGGCAACTGCTGAAACAAACAGAAATATATTAGAGGAATGGGATATTTTCCATCTGTCTAAAAACTGTGGGGAATTAGTGAGGAGCCCACACTGTCACTGTTCTCTTCCAGTATTTATTTCCCAGAAAAGCAGGCAGAACAACGTTACGCGAAGTCTCTGGCCGACTAAAAACTACTCATAATGATTTTCTTATCTCATGAACACACCTTGATCAAAATGTAAGTTGATTGGCTGTAAAGTTCTTCCCAACAAAGATAAACAAACTGATTTAACAGAGCGGACAGATCAAGACACTCGATTTCCGGCAGATAATTTTGAATCGTTACAATACTAATTATCCTGTTTCTGACCAAACAAACTTATCTCTTTCACTGAATGTAAATGTAAAGATTACTACAAATTACTTCAGGAAAAGACTAGGGCAGAGCCGACCGCTATTAAAAGATGGTCGAGACGTTTTGTGAACTTTGACTCTAGTTGGAAACGGATCTTACACAAAACTTACAAAACGACGAGTGACAAAAAGTTAAGAGACTTGGTTATAAGGTTTTCCACAGAACATTAGTCACTAATAAGGAACTCAAGCAATTCAAAATCAGAAATGATGACCTACGCTTTCAATGTAAAAATCCTGATTCATTAGAACACACTTTCTTAGAGTGCCCTATGAGTATTCGATTCTGTCAAGAAATCCTATCTTGGTTCAATAATTTGAATAACACCCACATAAGTTTATCTGTTAACCATATTTTTTACTCCAGAATTACCCTTCTCCTGCTATTAGCGATGACCTCCGACGCCGACTAGATTTGCTTATCCTGCTAAAAAAAGATACATATATAGTTGGAAAATTAATGAGAAAAATCTTAATAATTTACAATTTATAAATAAGATAAAAATGCAATGGAAAATTGAGAATTTAATTTAAGGTTGTCGAATACAAATATTGTCAACAAACCTTTTCGTGTGTCCTTTTTTTTTTTTTCGTGTTTTATTAAATTTATCGAATTGGTATTTCATTCAGATATAAGTAATCAAGTAATATAAACAATAATCTCGCACATATAGGATGAATAATGTAAGAGTATTATTATTGCCAATGCTGCAACCAGTATTGTAAATACTGTAAGTAATGTATGTAATTAGCCATGAGTGATATACACCGATTGCAAATATGGCGTCCAATTTGAATTGCCATTATTCTGGACTCACTAGCCTCTCACACATGTAATAATCCTATTGTGTTTCCACGTGAAGACGAGGCTAGTCAGTCCAGAACAATGGCAATTCAAATTGGACGCCATATTTGCAGTCGGTGTATAGTGTATTGTTATTAGTACACTGTCGGGTACTGTAAAATTTTATATAGAACAACAACAAAAAATGATGCAGAGATTTCTGTATGCCAATGTATGCCAATTCTGTAGAATAAAATAGTTAAAAAAGCAACTTTGCTTTCAACCTCACAAAAGCAACACAACGACAGTTTTCATCAATAAGACAGATAAAACTGAAGAGGCTAAAGTGTAACTCAACAACAGAGTTCACTTCAAACTTCTCAAAGCACCGATAGTAAAAAACACGCAGGAAAGGGTAAATGAGATCATTGATCCAATGCATCAGGACAAACATATTGATGGCATACACTGAATGCAAATATGGCGTCCAATTTGAGTTGCCATTGTTCTGGACTCACTAGCCTCGTCTTCGCGTGGAAACACAAAAGGATTATTACATTTGTGAGAGACTAGTGAGTCCAGAACAATGGCAACTCAAATCAGACGCCATATTTGCATTCGGTGTATGACTAGTAATAAATGGCTTTCACAAACTCCCAATGCGCCTAGATACACAATCAGCCCTTGCTGAAAACAGTTTTCATACATCATCCAATCACCTCTTAAAAAAAAAAGGGAAAATCCCTTACGACACGCTCGTGAGAGCAAAAAATTCAAATTGAGGGCAATAATGCAACGCGACCACAAAAGCTACGCGGGGAGTCTGTGCCGGTATGTCCGTACCTTTATTCTTACTCGTTTTGGGTGTGATTATCTATGCCGTACTGCTGCCTGTACGAGTAACCGGCCTCTGTGCTGTTTGTGTGGATTGTTTCAGTGAACCCTGCTCAGCTCATATTGATAGGGAGGTGGCCCAGACTCCCCCTAAAGGTTCTGAATTATCCCCATCACTGTCATATAAGCTTAAGGTATTCGGGTCACTCTCTTCTGACAGAACATCGTCTGAACCACTGCTGCTTGCACGAGTTGCCATACCAATCCTACTAAGGAATCCGCTTACGTCACGAATTCTCGCTATTGTTTTCACGGGAAGTGGAATTCCAGTTAAAAATGCCGATTTTCTCCCTAAAATAAGTCAAACTGGACAAAGAAAATTGCAAATCTGTTTCTACGCCACTTTTTACACAGTATATGAAAAACATATGTTTTTGGGCTTACATACCCTTTAAAGTTTGAACACTGCAAAACAGGCCTGCTGACACTTTGAGATATCTTACAGTAGAAGATAGAGGTATAAATGATGTTTCTTGCACACCAGGTTCATCCTCCAATATTCTCTAAACCCGGAAGCTAACCATTGTATGAAATGGTGGAAAGGGAAAGATAAGTCAGTTCATCCGTGAATTAAAAGGAATGTTGAAGTTTGTCAATAGCGACTCACCGAGTGCATTGAATGTGCACGGATTAACTAAAAATAGCAACTTGCTTAGTTTACTCTAAACCTGATCAAGAAGTCATAAGGAGACAACGAGTCACGAGAAGGTCATAGGCAGGGACATGTCGATTTCCGCCGAATCGCGGATGGAAATCCCCACTCAAGATAAAGCATTTTCCGCCATCGTCTCTTGTGTGAAGATAAGTTTTCGCGTGGTAAACTGGAAAAACTGAACCTTCGCGGACGGCACAACAATAACTGGGGGAAATTAACTCGGCAGAGACCACTCGGCAGCGAGAAAGGAAACTCGTCACGATTTCCTGGTACATGGAGATGTACTTCGAGCGAGCTTATAGGGACGTCAAGGATGAGACAGCGTTTGGTTCTAAGTAAACTTTATTCTAGGTCAGGCCAATAACTGACGTGATCTATAGCGTACTCAAGTTTGTAATCATCAAAACTGTACAAGGTAGCTGCTTATGTACTATCTAGTGTGAACTGCTATTGTTATCCAAATCGACCATATTTGAACAGCATAACAAAAGAAGCGGTAATAGATCTCTTTGAAGTTAAACAAAACTACTTAAATATTCCCAACTGTTTCTACGACGAAAACAATGTCCAATTAAAAGGACGGGTGCAATAAACTCGAGGCCATTAAAAATAGGAAACTTAGGTGAGAATTCACAGCTCTGGTATAGAAAATATACCTATCTTAATTGCAGTAGCGCAGTTTAGAAAATAAGAGTGGAAAAGTAATTAAAAGTTTCTGCTCGTCTATGCAAGATTGGTGTGGAAACTATCGTATGAAAGGAAATTAAAATTACGAGTATAAACTCAGCTGTCGGCTACTATGAGAACTAATTTTCCAGAAAGACCCTTAACACTTTTATTTACCAAATATTTCATTAGAATTGAACAAGAAAAGTACCGAGATGCAGCTGTACAATTTAAATTGATTATTCAAAATTTACTTGTAGCTTTTTATGCATCAATAGCGCTATCTACTGCGAAGGATCGTGCATCATACGTACTTATCTCAATACTTTCACCAAGACTAAATACTAGGTAATAGAAGGAGTCGATGGAATGAGAAGATTGAATGAGCCTCTCGTTTTGTCTCCTCAGTTTTTTTGGAAATAGTTTACTCTTCGAGATCGAGGCAAGAAATTGCTTCATAGTAAAATTTGTTGCCGTTGCAAAAATCGTAAGTAAGCCGTCAAATTTCCCTAACTTTTGGTGGATACTCGTTGATGCGTTAGGGAGAGTTGCAGTAAGTATAAAGTATAAAAATTCCCGTCCCGGAACTCAAAAAGAAAAAGCGTGAGACTAGGATCCTGCCATTGAAACATGACCCATACACCGCAACACACGTCTTTTTGTACCCATTATCGGTATAACCCCAGTTGAACAAGTCCTCACTGTACCAGATTTGGAATTCTTGATTCGTCTCTGCCGTCAGCGAGGTAGAAAAATTATCGAAGAGGAGTTCTGCAGATTCGGTTGTGGTCCAAGGCAGGTTGTAAAACTTACAACCCTTATAATCCGATAGGTAATCATTGGTTGGGAAAAGAAGATTACGGTTAGTGTCAGTTATCATCGCGGCTATTTGGTTGGGAATGATATGGGAACAAAAGCATCCCCATTTGGACCAATAGCTTGGGTCCGGTGCATGGCAGGTCACACGTATCCAGATTGGTATGTTAATTTGAATGTAATGATGTTACCCACTTTGTTGGTTTAAAAGAAACCATAAGAATCACTTCTTGCTCCAAAGCAAAGAGTAGATGGCGTCATATGTATCCATTTTTCTGGGAAGAGAACCATTACACATATAATTTACAAAAGAACATCAATTAATTGAAAGCCTAGATGCCGACCGTTAGATAGAGAGGCAGAGGAATAAAAGGAAAGGCAGACATCTGGATTGGGAGGAGAGAGACGGATGTCTAGCTTAATTGGATAGGTTGAGAGTTGGATTCATCGATAGACAACTTAATGGGTGATGTTGACATTTTCATGAAAGTATTCATCAAATTGAAAAATACTTTTTTTACCTACCATTTCTATTCTCGCAATCGGTGCCCTTGTATTCGGGTGGGCAAACACATCTATAACCTTTGTCTGTAAAGCCTGTCTGACAGGTCCCATTATGTTTGCATGGAGTTTGTCCACAAGTGTTCTAGTGCGAGAAAGAGGGTTAGAGCAGATACATGCGAGTAAGAGTGGTGAATGGTAATGATACTTTGAAATAAAACTTGAAATGTCACTTGAGATAAAATCAACCAGCTAACCATTGCCAGAAATTTGGGACAATATGGCGGAGGAGGTTTTCGTGTTACAAGCGGGATGGCGCCGAAACAGTATAAGAAAATGTATGGGAAAAGATTGTTTTTTCAAAATAGCTTTCTAAGAATGGGATATTCTTTCGCTGCGTACTTGGAAATGCAGCCTGCATCGGTTAAAGCGTCCATCGCTACGAAAAAGAAATACTCAAATTCAAGCCTACCTTTCGCAAGGTATACGAGTAAACTCATAATTCTGACTCCATTTTCCCATACAAACTCTTAAAATCTGCTTCGACTAGGTGTTACAATTCTTTTGTCGTGAGAACAACATTGCGAAGATTTGCAACTGCGTAGTTCGATATGCATTCTGCTGAAGTTTTCTCAACTAAATCGCTCGTAAACGGTCGAATATGTTGACCCACAAATTTTCCTTGAGTCGGGAGACTCTTCGTATTTTCACAGAGCTCAAAAGCCCGATACACCATTTTTAAATACCCCAATTTTAGGAAGGAAGAACACGAAATATACAAGTCCCTGTAACTGCACAATTTGGCCGCCATTTTCCTTGTTTTGACGTTTCCTTTGGCTTTCTGGGATAGTAAGGTACCAGGCTTTTCTCTGGCGGGGTTTTACGAAAATAGAAAGTTATGTGTTCACTTCACTTCCACCGCCGCCATACTGAATTGTCTGTAATACGATATACCGCTGACATCTCGTAACGGGCTCGAAATGTCCCCAATTTCTGGTGATGTAGCCAGGCAACAAGTGACGTTATTTGCGTGACCACTATAGGATACAGCCAAGCATCTAAAGAACATCAACTTCATTGACTTGGGCAATGGAGAGCTCATCAACTAGTTAAACCAGGGATAAACGAAAAGCATTACAAGTTTATCAATGCACCCACCATTGTTCCTATATAACTGTAGTTTGGCCAGGGCTTCAGATCCTGAGGATGTTCATTGTGTGTAGAATTATTCAGTCCAAGATAAATAATCTGTTGGTGTGTTCACATTCACTCTCAGGGAAAATTGAATGCATCAAAGTAAAGACGAATGATGTCACTATGTATGCTAGAAGTACCAATCTGTAATGTTGTATTTAGCTTGAGTGTTTGAATGTTTTTGTATGAAAATGAGGTTCCAGGCCTCGAACAAGCAGTCTTTGTTACCATGGCAACAAGAGTGCTGCAATCTTTTAAAAAGGACATTTTTGTACATCCCCCTGAGTGCCTAACTGCAAGTTTGAAGGGAGGTTGAAAATTTTCATTTCCCAAGATGTTTGATTCTTACAGACTCGTTCTTAAGTGTAAATGAGCCCCAGGTAGCTTGACTTCTGCTCAGCCATAATTGTGTTAATCATCCTGAGTCGCATGCGATAAGATATAAAGCGGACGTGATAATTTTTTTAAACATTTCGCTCTTATCTCACGTCTTTGTTATTGCTATAATTAGGAAACTAGCTATTATCGTTAATTATTTGGGCACATGGATGCACGTAGATCTTCCTGAGCTTAAAAATAAAAGCGAGAGAAATTCAAGTTTGACAGTTACATGTTTACACGTGGTTCATCTGGCAAAAATTACTGAATGGCTACACAGACTCGTTTATAGACGTAACTTTAAAAAGGCAGGAAAAAACAAACAAAAAGTAAGCCAAACAAGCAAACGAAAGGATAAGGCGTCCCTGTCAAAGTCATAAAAGTCAGTGCTAAAAAATTGACGTTCAAAGCATTTTTCTATGTTTTTAGAAGCTATGGTAACCTGCAAGTAGATAACCAGAATCACAAGCGACCCAGGTGAAATGGTTTTGGGTCGCCTCGAGTATCGTGATACCAAGAGACAATGCAACAATGCAAGAGGGAAGGTAAATTATTTACTGATTCGTTTTTCTTTATCCTTTAACATTGTAATAACTTAACTTGTATCAAAGTGCTATTCACATTTCGTAAAGCGTCATGTTCAATGGGCGGATATATTCTGAGTTTAATGTGCCCTTAACTTGCGCCTTGCGCTCCAATTTGACCCTGATAAAAATTTGTTTGAATGTTAAACTTTCAAAGAACATCTATGCAGTTAGAAAAAGTTTTAGGAGATTCCTATGCCCCATGTCAGTGTCATGTTAATAAGGAGTCGGAGAGAATCGAGGGAGGATAGCCTTGGCAATCAAATTTTTTTGCTCTGATCCGTATTCTTTTCGTTTTATGTTCATTTTTATTAAACTGGAAATAAAACTCTATCTTATCTCAGATCTTGCTGATAGATTTCCCTCACAAAAGTAAAAGGTAACCTTATAATTTGGCTTGTGTTAACAAGAATAAAGAGAGAAAAATGCGTCGTCGCTATTATATACAAAAAATCAACATATGCTATAGCTGTCTTGGGCTCATTGTTGCCGCTACGTCGGAATTTTTTTAACAATTATCTCAGAGGTTTTTTAAACCAAGTTCAAATCATTTCAGGATGGATGATCTCAAGTTTTGTTTGCGCCTTGCAGGGGTTGCGATTGGCTCAGAATCTGGCTTATTATAAACTTAGGCGGCGTTTGGTCTGATTAAGGTGAAGAAAAATCATGTAAACGCACTGATTTAACTCGATCGATTGAAAGGCAAAAGGTAATTGTATATGCAATGTCATCAGTTTTACTACATAATGATAGACCAAAGGAACAGGTGTAATTGTAATATTAAGAAGATCAAAATATAATTTTTCACCTTTTCAGTTCAGTTCTTTTGTTGACGCTCTGTTATTGAGATGAGAAAGTCACGTTATATACTCTATGTCTCCTAACTCTCTCTTGACGTGATTCAATTTAAGAATGAGAAATAAAGTTGCCTATGAGAAATTGCAGAGGGTAAAAAAGACAAAGACACTAACCGCCCGCGTTGAGCCCCCACCGAGTTCAGATCCATCGCAGTCCTGCCCTATGTCAAGGGTCTTTCACAACTTCACCGCTATCTGCAACAAAAAGGCATACGCGCTGATTTCTAGTCAGAGCTGCGTTACGATCACACCAAGTACGACGGAAGGGATGCTGTGAGTACGGCAAAGTCTACGGCCTGGATGCCGTCGATCAAAAGATACAGTAGCAAGAGAACCGTGCGACAACAGGCCGTTGAGGGAACTTTCCATAGATGCACCAAATCACAGCAGTTGCGTTCCATCCAATCACATTCAAGTGACCACATATTGAGACAGACGATTATACTTCTGTTTAAATAAGTGACATTCACCACGTTAAGAAACCCCCAACCTATTTTACAATAGAAATAATTTTTTTCTACTTAACCCAATTTAATGGGAATTACGATCCGTTTTTTCATCACGTGAACTTGGCGGAAATCTTGAGATATGTTTATGAACTCACAAGGAAGGTTGCCCCTTATGCCTGAGTTAATCCCGTTTTCAGGAGCATTAAGCGACAAGGGACATTTTCAATTGTATTCGAATGGCTCAAAAGTCCATCGTGGGGTTACTCCAAAGTATGTTTTATGATGTTCCTGGCAGTTGGCCGATTTTCAATCCAGCCTCTCATATTCTCTGTAAAGGCGCCCCGAGAATAAGGTTTCTCTCCAAGAACTAAACACAATGTTACGGCAGTAGCGACAACAACGACAGCGACAAAAGCAGCAAAACTCGGCGACCAGTTCACCACCACTTAGATATACAGACCGTAAACCGCAGCACATGTTCACAACGCGTTATTAAAATCACCCCATCTGAACTAGATTTGAAATGCTTAGAAAAATTAAGAAAAAGCAATTTCGGTGGTCTAGTTGTGGCTTAAGGCAGTCTTAACACGTACAGCCTCGATGATGTAACCGGAATTCTTTCTTCGGCGGATTAAGATAACGATTGGTGTCAATCGTCAACGCCAAGAATGAGGCCATTGGGTTGAGAATGAGAGGGGTGCAAAGGCATCCTTCATGGGAATGGATTAATCCAGTCTGGTAGGTCCACTTATGGTAGCATGTGAGAAGAGACGCGCGAACAAGAGACAAATGTTATGGAAATTTGAAATTTCGATTCAAATGTCATATTGTTGGCCTCTGAAGTCGGCCTAACAAAAAAACAGACGTGTACATAATAGATAGTTGAGGATGACCTAAGACTGATCTATGACCTGTTTTAACTGACCTACCGAAATGTAAAATAGCTTGTGTAAGAACTATGGTAAGTAATAAAATACAAGAACACTCTACATGTACTTTCTGCCCATGCAGTTTGTCCTTGTGCTTATGTTTTTTGTTCTCACTTGGATCATGCTTGGCCTTATGCTTCTACTTAAGCGATTGTAGAGATTAGGCTTTTAAATGCGAAAGATTTGACTCATCTTTACAGTATTGCAAAGTAAAAAAGGAAGGGAAATGATTAAAGGTCACTATTTTGTAAATCATGTAGCAGTGTTGTTTTTTTGGTTGCTTTTGCTTTGTGAGTGCTATTTTAAGACGCTAAATAAGAGGGAAAAAGAATGCAAACATGATAATCACGATCAAGTAGTTGTCTGTAATGTAGTATCAGGATCCACATGGCTAAATCTTCGCTTTTTTTCGTCTTACATAAAAAAGGCAAAACATCTGGACATTCGACTACCTGTCCCGAATAGAATGAAATTCTCGTTTAAAAAAGGTTTATTTGTTCATATGTCTGGTACAGTATTTCTAAATTCTTATTTTTCGTTTCTATTTGTTTTTTTTTTTAATCTTCCCAACTGATAAACATTTTATGTTACATAAGTTATATCTTATTTCTAAGTAGCGTTCGATTAGCCCAACACTAAAGTAGAAATGTACCTTTTACGCAAAATAGTTATTGACGTTACGGCATTATTTAACCGGCAGAAATAATATTACACTCCGAAAAACCCAACTCTTTTATTAAACTGACGTGTTCCATGTTAATTCTTACGAAAAAGTGACTCCTTTAAGCAATAAAAACAGTGACGTTGTAAAAACTTACTTAGGCTTATTAAATATTATAAATCAGTTCACCATAGACAAAATTCAGTTATTTCAATTCTTCTTGAAATACACAATCTTTGAAGTATCTCAAATTAGCTTCCCCCTCCCCCCACAGTAGAGCTTTTTAAACAGTCAATCGGTCTGTCGAGAACAGAAACTACTACTCCTTCATGACTGAGTTCTTGTTACAAAACGTATGTTATTAAAACGTATGCTAGAACAATCCAGAAGTCTACTCAAGTATTCCGGTAAAATTGCATAATAACATCCCCTGATAAAATGTTCTAGAAAGTTCCACCGTGTGACATAAAAAAATTTAAGTATCCACGTCACCATGACTAGGCCTTCTAGAAATTCCTAGGATTGACTACTATTTACAGTCACTTCCCACGCATTAGCAAGAATGATAAAAAAGTAGACCTTGTCAAATCTCAATAAAGGGTGCAAGTTTCTAAAGAAACTGCGACGCTGTGTCGTTGGAGTAACAAGTTAATTTTGGTTTTATCAACTGAGTTGATAGTGTAAATTGGCCGCCGTAAGGAGCTTCAAAGCTGACATTTCGAGCGTTCGCCCTTCGTCAGAGCGAATGGGCTAAGGCTCCAAACGTCAGCTTTGATACTCCTTACGGTGGCCAATTTACATTATCAACTCGTCAATCCTCAGTTCATGTCTATGTATGTGCAAGCAAATTTACGTTATTAATTTTAATTGACTTTCGGTTCATATTCAGTCTGTGCTACAATAGCGCATATTACAAGCTGGAGGCTTAAATAGTTTGTAAATATAATAGGATCCGCAGTTTTTAAATCAATCAGGACTGAATCTTCACAATTAACACTCTCCACGCCGACGAAAACAGACTTTCCTTTTCACTATACCATTTTCCACTGTAGGATGTTCACCGTCCAACCATCCTTGACGGTCTGTGCAACAACGGCGTTCCTTTACGCACGTGGTTGGCATTTGTTTTCCTGCATCTCTCACGAAACGATACCATCCTTTGAGTTAATTTGTCGTCAAACCTTGCAGGATTCTTTCCTTTGTAACTGCTCTTTCTGTCAAAATCATCCAGATTTGTGCAATGATAACAAGGATGGGCTATAAATATAAATGATAATGGAAAAAATATTTTAGAAATTAAAAATAGGACATGAGCCATTTTTTTTTCAAAGATCACTCGTCATAATTCCTCCATGTGAATAGTGCGCCCTCATTGCAACATGAATGTTGCGGTGCAGTGGAGTAAACCGATAGAAAGTGCTGTCCGTTGCTCCTATATTATATATTTAAAAAAACACATATATCAATTTCTATGGGTTTACCGTTGCTTTAAACGATAGGTTTTTGACCAATCAGGGCACTGGTATCATTGTATCGTATCACTTGTTAGCTCAGACTCGAACGAAACTTCAGTGCAATGTGATCTCAATACAAACACCATTCCAAATAAATTACATATGTCAGTCTTTAAAGGACAACTTAGGCATTCTCCTGTAAAGAAAGTCACTCGACAAAGAGACGTGAAGAGCATGGAAAAATTAGAATATCAATACAGTGTGGGATATTTCAATCATGTTATGAAATCAACCTTTTTCACAATATTGTCCCTCGAGTCCAGGAGGGCACAAGTATCGATATCCCTTGATTGCGAAACCGGACTGACAAGCTGCATCATTTTGGCAGAGTGAATTCTTAGCACAGGCATTCTAAAGGATAAAAGAAAGATGAAGTAAAGGAAAAATCAACGGACTGTATGAACGAAAGAATTTGAAAAAACGTATGATTGAACAAAGGATATTTCAAGTACGCGCTGCAGCCACTGCAGCAATTGTTTTAATTGCAATGTGAGGCGACAAGCGAGTAAATTTGAGTAGTAGCTCACCTTTGAACCACGATAATAAAAAACGGCATCAGTCGTAAGGTCAATATCATATTCAAGATGAGTGGCGTTGTTAAGTTCACAAATACGAGACATTCCTCCAGTCTCTGGATCTTTTTGAAGTTAGCACTGACACAGTTGTCGTTCATGTAGCAGAAAAGCTTGAAGAATGAGCCATTGTTGTCTAACATCACTTTGTAGATTGATATTCGGACTCAGGATGTTTCTAACGAAAAATCCGACAATAGAGAGTTCAAAACAAAAAAGGGGTCAAACAGACATTTCTTAGATGAGGAATAGTCAAATTAAAATTTTTTCACGCGTTCATCAGGGAGATTAGTATAAACAATCGTCACTTCTTTGATGGTTGAAAGCTTCCCTCCTCTTTTTAGCATCTCCCAAAAAATGACAGTTCTTGTTACTATGTTTATTCAGCTGCTAAAAAAAGTTTTGATAAGAGCATCCGATGTTAAGGAAAAAAAGATAATTGCTCTGATGAAATATTTTTCATGGACAGCCGACGGAGAGGGATGAATTTTGATTGAAATGAAGCCTCCGAGCTGCCCGAGACATCTGAGCAAATTTTTACAAGAGTATTTCCACTTAATAACTTGGATATATCAACAAAGTTGAAGTGGTAAATTGGCCACCGTGACGATTACAAAAGCTGACGTTTCGAGCGTTAGCCCTTCGTCGGAGCGTTAGCCCTTGGTCAGCCCCTATTTCCACTTAAGGTCACTAACCTAATTCTTAAACGTTTATGTGTCGCGAGCTTCCTTTCGCTCCAACAAGAAAAGTCCTATTTTTAACCTTCGGTCGATAGATGTAAGCTATGTCTCCAAACAAACAGGTAACGAGGAAAATGCAAACCATTGATTCCATATGCCACCATTATTTTTGTGTAAAAATGCATCCTAAAGTTGGGTAATGGCAGTAAAGATCTGCTTCTGCTCGATATTCAAACGTTAAATTTCCCCCTACTTATAAGGAAACGCATCCCTGGTGACTCTTATTGAGAGGACTATCTACATGCTTAGATGCCACCGCCGTTGCTACTTACCTTTGACTTATTTCTAAATTTCTTTGGAATTTGGTACGGTTAAAAACTCTACAATACGTTTTGATTGCTGAAATGACTTCTTCAATAAATTATGGGTGTGAATTCCAGAGAATCACAGGGTAGCGTCGCTTAGTAGTGGAAGGATAGTTAGTACATAGAGCTCCAAAACGAACGCACAAGCACCACGTGAAACAATCCAAAGTGTTTTAATTTTATGTGATACAAAATGGAACGTAGCCAGGTAGCGATGAATAAGGTAGTTGCTGAATACTTGGTGTGATTGCGATAGCAAATGCGGTAGAATTATGTGTGTGTGGTTCGAACTAGAAGGTAACAGAAAACGAAACGAAGCTAATTAATTGACTTACAAACGATGACACAGCACAATGACCTATTCTTGAAATCAACTGAACTAATAATGAAGGAAACGATAAACTAAATCGAGCATAAACAATATAGGTAACTTACTTTGGTAGAGTTCCTAGCGTACTTGGAAAGCGCGGTGGGGGAGTAGACAAAACAATTTTACACTGAGTAGCGGAGCGCACGACCTCTTGACAGCGATCAAAAAATGGTACTCTTTTTGTCGCAAGCCCGTAATATGAGCGAATGACTGACATAAATTGCGTAACATTTTTACACCAATTACAGTAATCGACAAAAATAAACCGCCACGTAGATAAACATTAACTAAGCATGGACAATAGGCGGTTAAGCAATAATCTAAAGTACAAAGAAAATAAATAGCGTTTCAAAACTAACAATGGGTGGTATGTGAACACAGGGTTTTGGATGTAGGTTGACAAAAAATCGTAAACTTATATCTTACCACATGTCAATTTGTAAGCCTAGTGCGTTCACAGCTTAATTTGAGTGAAATCATTTTGATAGGAGGATGAAAGAAGATATTACCATAAATGAATCTTGGGATAAATGAATTTTAGTTTGCAACTCACCTTTACCAAATGTTATGTAAGTCATGACTGGCATGTAGGATACGAACATGAAGAACGTAGAAAATTCCATGCTTAATCCGAGACAACGGTCTTTTATCAAGCAGCTCAATCCGCAAGATAGCATTTTATGAAGCTTAAGTCAACAAAGTTGGCAGTTGTCATTTCTCGCCAGATAAATGTATTGAGATAAATAAGATAACGAATGTACGCTTAAATATTGCGATTAAGAACCCCTTGGAGGATTTCTGTTTTGCTCGAAAGAAGGATTCAGGACTTATAAAAAAAACCATTCGATTTTAATAGATTTATACGATGAAGACATTTTTTGCTGCGAGTTACGTTGTAAACACATCTCATAGAAAGTCTAATGAACGGCAGGTGAAAGTATCCATTGCCCAGGGCAAGCAGAAACCTGCATGGTTAAGCTCATTTGGATTTTAATTAACACATTCCAAATTTGTGAGATCAATAAGTATATTCAGGGTATTTTCCTTTTTCGCTTACAGAAAGATGAAATATCTTTCAAGAATGTTCGTGTTATCAATATGTAACTTCTGGCAACTTTGCTCATGAAATAAACATTTTTTAATTAAGAGCCTATTTTAAAAGACGTGCAGTTGACAGATCATTCCATGTTCCCGTTGGAAGGCCTTGGTATTGAATTAGAAATTTGAAGATTTTTCAAATCTCGCTCCTCTAAACTTTACAGAGAATTGATGATCAGCTCCATTGGGCTGTATAAGTTGAATTTATGAGACTCGAAAACAGGCCGTGTCCTTAAACATCTGAAAACTCCCTTAATTCCCTGGGCAGCGAACGTCTGCCTTTGTATGTTGAGTCATAATTATCCTTGTAAACTCGCATGAACGTCTCGGCTTGAAAATAAACCCATACACCTCTTTAGTAAGGATGTGGATAGTGCTGTCAAGTGTAAAATTCTTTTAAAACCCTTGATTTAAGGTTGTGCAGGGGATTGAATCTCTTTCAGAAAAGGGACATTTTTTAGATATCATCATCAGCATTTATATAAGGGGACATTTTTTAGATGAAAGGAAACGTCCTAACCCTGTTGGAAAGAAGAAAGAGATGATGACGAAACCGGAATTATTCTTCCCGACCCTGACACCTGTCAAGAATCAATAATCATT
Organism: Stylophora pistillata; assembly: GCF_964205215.1. Taxonomy (NCBI): domain Eukaryota; kingdom Metazoa; phylum Cnidaria; class Anthozoa; order Scleractinia; family Pocilloporidae; genus Stylophora; species Stylophora pistillata. The sequence continues at coordinate 31,535,033 of NC_142520.1, forward strand.
TTTGATAATCTGTTTACCACATCTAATCTACTTTCATAGCAGCTGCTCATACATCCTGTAAAACTCCCCTAATTCGCGAGAAAATGGCCACCGCCTTTGTTTTATGTCTCTATTCTGAGGAGAGTCAAGACAATTCGACTTCCTAGACGCCAGAATTGCATTTTACCTCGTATGTCTCACAATAAGGAGGGACATTCCATAACAAGCTAGCGTCTATATTTACTACATACCAGTTAAGCGAAATACTTCTTCGTCGCAAAGTATGGCAAACACATTTATATAGCTTAAATTAAATTTGTGAGCAATGAAATCGTAAGAACAACTTTTTCTATCTGGATTTAAGTAGAGGTGAACTGATATCTTCCAATTTTCGATAAGAATAAATACTAAAAGTCCTACAAATATTGAATTAAGGTTTCCATCTTGGTAAAAAGAACCAAAATTCTTAAAAAATAGATAGATTTATTACATCCATTTAGAAATCACTTGTGATCCTTGCAATATGAGTGGCTCTCACCGGTGTGATATATTTACAAATCGCACCATTTTATGCTCTAAATCGCATCTTTTTTCCAGCCAAATAGACATCAGCTAATCAAATTAAAGCTTGTTTTAAGGAATCAGTCGAACTGCTGGAAAATGAGAGACAACTTTTTCAACTTTACTACAAACCAGCTCAATATACTGAATAAAAAAAAAGTTAGCGCTCTCTACTGCGAGGATCATGCATCACACGTATCTAATACCGCAGTTCAAAATATATGAACTTCATATATACATTGTAACCGAAAAAAAAGTTGTACCGACTAAAAAAAAACTCATACTATGTAACAGTGGTAATTGAACTTCGTGTCGTGAGATTTTGGTCTGAAATCATACTCATGATTTCAAATCAAACTCGCACTGCGCACTCTTTTGAATCTGAAATCACTCCACTCAGCTGAATTACTGTTATTAATAACTCCCGGATCAACAGACACTATCTTTTATGAACTGGAGATTATCAATATCTGAACGGAAGTATTTTGAAACTAAAATTTGTCAAAAAGTTTCCCAAAGAGTCTTATTCTTTTTGCTGTTTTTTTCCCGAAACTTGAAAGCTGTGATAGTTCTTTAAACACCTCTTCATCCATTAATCTTCTGGAGTTTTGGCACAGTTATCTATCCATAAGGTTTTTGAATTTATTTTTATGTAGTTTTTATTTACAGTGCTTACAAATACTAAAACTTACACAATGAGCCTAAATTAAAAAACAGTCTAGTTTATCGTGCTAAGACTCTAATATCTGATATGCACGTACAACTAGTCTACTTACATTCACTTGCAGACATACCGGCATCTCTCACGCAAAACACATTGTTAAGGGACACCCTTTACATACTCACATACCGAAATAGCTATTTTTATCACAATACTAGCATTGCTCTGACAAAATAATGGTATTGAAAGTAGTAATTATATAAACGAAAAGGATAACAAAGTAAATAAAATACGCATAGCACGCGGGATCTATGCATTAATTTTGTAAGCTATCATTAACATTTCGTCTTGTAAACACTACGTGAGGCACAAAGCTCTATCAAGCATTCGAAAAAATTAAAATAAGCTCGCCCACTTTTTTAAACGTACATAGGTATTTGTTTGCTATGATTTCTTTTAATTTTTTCATTTTTGTTTAAAGATATATAGGAAGGCTTTGGATTATGTGTTCTTCTCCATCCATGATGTTGCTAACTTTCCAACAGATCGTTTTTCTTCATTCGTAAGCCAAGGAGAGTATT
>NC_142520.1:31541814-31551814 GCF_964205215.1 Stylophora pistillata
CAAAGCATTTTTGGTGGCTTTTACCTGTTAAAATCGCTTGAACAGGCGGTAAATGGTCAAGTGTATAGAGAGCAACATGCTGGCATTAATATTTTCTTCCTTCAAACCCTGAGAAACCCTCAAATATTTTTTAGGAGAGGGGGCTTTCTGATTACCTTCAGTTGGTGACTACATTACTTTTTTTCAGTTTTTTTAAAGTTTCTCCATGGCTTTTTCAGACGAATCCCCTACTCACTCTGAACTATAGCCTTTTGCGAAAGCGCCCGTATCAATAACATCTCTTAGAGATATATATAATAATAATATATATATAATATATATAATAATATATATAATAATAATAATGATAACAGTGTGAATTATAATAAATCCTCTGGTGCATATGCTGGCATAGTGAACATAACCCATCCAAAATGGCCTTATGGAAGGAAGACAACATAGGGAAAAAAGTTAGACTATCCGAGTCAGAAGCAGTTGAAATAACCAGGGGTCTGTTTGATCTAACAGCTTTTACGAATGATTTCCATTCGACAACGCTAAGGTGTGAGGCCGTGTGATATCATTATGGACTAGAAGTCAGCATGTCAAAGGACTGTTGCTGTGAAATCAATATTCTTCAAAAATGATCCTAAATGGGTGTAGATCAGACTCAGGCTGGATTGTCTAAAGCCTCCTTAAGAATAAAAGCTTTGAATCTGGGCAATGAAGTGACGATCAGGGAAGAAAAACCTAAGGTGGACAATTACAATTAAACTCTGCTCAAACGAACGAAAACTTTCACTTACCAACTTCTATTATCAAGAAAGATAACAAGAGGAGTAGGAAATAAAGTTTCTTTGAAAACACCATGTCGAAAACTAATTCAGTCTGTGAAGACATAGCTGGTGATTTCTGAAAAGCTGCTGAGGTTTGTTTGTTGTTTTTGAGAGTTATACATAGACTCTATAGGGTTTTACGGAGAGTTATTTTCATAAAGTCAGAGGACATGCATTTTTTATGCGATTTTGTTCCTAGTGTGTGAAAACTAATTCAGTCTGTGAAGACATAGCTGGTGATTTCTGAAAAGCTGCTGAGGTTTGTTTGTTGTTTTTGAGAGTTATACATAGACTCTATAGGGTCTTACGGAGAGTTATTTTCATAAAGTCAGAGGACATGCATTTTTTATGCGATTTTGTTCCTAGTGTTGGTAATGATTGGCTTAAAATTTGAGTGTTATAAATTCAAGTAGGTTCTGGTATGATCCAGGTGAAAAAAACCTAAACAGCCACGTTAATTAAAAAAAATACACGAAAAATCTCTTATGGAAGATAGTTATAAAAGAGAGTGCAATGGAACCTCGATTTAACGAATCCCTTTATAACGAAGTCCTCGGTGTAACGAACAATATAATTTGAACATATCAACAAAGTTGAAATGGTAAATTGGCCACCGTTACGATTATAAAAGCTGACGTTTCGAGCGTTAGCCCTTCGTCGGAGCGAAAGGTCTAACGAAGGGCTAACGCTCGAAACGTCAGCTTTTGTAATCGTAACGGTGGCCAATTTATCATTTCAACTTTGTTGATATATTCAAATTATTTCGTTACCCTCACCGACGCAGCCCCAAACAGTTTCTTTAGAAACTATCAGCCTTCATTCATTTGTAACGAACAATACTTCAGTTTCTGAGGTAAAAGTCTCCTTTCAATCACGGTTCAAACTTTGTAGCACAAGCAGAAGATCCAGGTCACCTGACACCATCTCTTAAATTGTACGCATCAGAGCTAAACTGTTTTTGTGGTCTACGGCTAACAGATAACCCCATTAAGACCGGGTAACATGAGCCCCTTTTAAAATTGCGAAAATGCAAATTTCAGAAGATCTAAATTGTGCTCTTTGAGTGGTCTTAAATTTATTAGTTTGCTTTCTGCAAGGTCTTTTCATAGTCTTAAAGCTGGCACTTTGAGGACACTTGAAAAATCTATTTTTGGCAGCCGTGCGTTCTCCAGTTAAGCATTCTCAAGATGCAAATTTTAAAATTCATCAACCTGAGCTCAAATTAAATGATATACTTTAACTGCATACGCGCAAACTAACAGTTCAAAGTTTACAGAGGGAAATTTGATTTAAAGTCATACTATAATAAAACAGAAGTGAATGTTACGTTCAAATTTAGAAACAAGAACGTTTCCTGTTTTATTTTGTATAGTTGATGTAAATTTTCTAGAGGAATTACGAAGGCAGTCTGTGCAACCGGCAATTAAGCTCAGCTATATTTCCTAGGCTGTAAAGTAGACAGCGCTGGGCATATGATGTAAATTTCTCCTGACAATGATCAGGTACTTAGATTGTTTATTCCATATTTTCCTGCTTTCAACAGAAAGCATGATTATACTTAATTCATAAGATGTGATTGGAAACGCATGTTCTGCTTTTATCATCATGTTATATACGTCACAAACGCTTTCCATAAAGCTTACGTATGCGAGCAGGAATTCAAGCAAAGGTTTTAAAAACTTGAAATAGAAAATATCTTTTTTGATGAGAAACAATTGGTGACTACCTTTTTCTGGAAAACTGATCAAGGAATTTAGTCAAAGACAGATCGTAAGTTTTCAAAAGTAGCATCTCTTTGAGATAAAGTATTGCTTTGAATATTTACTGTAACAAGCTGGTCATGCAGCTCTTTGTGGCTTTCGCACAACTACAATATTGGAAATTAAAGGAGATGCCTTCATTTTTTGCTAGTAAAATGGAATCTCTAGTGCTGAGGTTAATGCGCACAAAACAAGTATCAAGACTGCTGGCTAATGGTTTCCAAGAGAAAAAATACATACAGTTGTTAACAATGCTTCAATCGAAGTTCCTGAAATATTTGATATCTGGAAAGTAGGTCTGATAAGGAAAGACTACGTAAATTTTTTGGCATCTTGGAAGAGTTGGGAGGAAATGGAAAACCAAATTTCTGACGGCGAATTTTTTTCCCTTACTTTTTTCAACGATGGTCTATCCAGTTAGACAGAGTCCTCTTCGGATCTTATGTCTTTCCTCGACCAATTGGTGAGCTGGGTCGTTGTGTTTCGAACTTGAGCGAGGCACTTTACTCTCACAAATCGGATCTATAAAGGTGTCAGAAAAGCCTGAAAGCATCCCCTCCAGAAGGAGATGCAAAATTATCCTTAGGGAACTACTTTTATCACTCGGTTATTCATCATTATAATCGCTCACACTGGTCGCTAATATTTATGCAAATGATTTACGATAGACCACTAGCGAGAGAAATCTGTACCCGAGAGGAGAGTTTTTTCGTGCAGGTGCTGTGTACTGAACATCGTAGAAAGGGCTTTCTCTCTGCCCTTATGTGACGGCAAGGTAGTTTTACAATATCCCCTAACTTGGATTGCAGAAAGCAGATTAGGATATTAGTGATTTAACTGTTCCTTGCAAGAAAGTAGAAGTAACACATCACGAAAGAAGGTTCACTTATCGCGAAAAGTAAAAAACCAGCAGTTCACGGCGTTTTAATTTCGTATTTTCACGAGTAATGAAAAGCATAAACACTTAAACCCGTATCACAATAACTAGAGAACGCAACTATTTGAAGTTCTGTCTTCAGTTCCTAAGACAAATTTTATTACAAGCAAGAAAACTTAAAAAATAATGATAAAATAGGAATGATTCACACGCGCATAGTTTTCATATTTATTTCGAGAAGGCAATAAACTCTTAAAATCAAACGTGGACAACATTTCTGACCCTTCCTTGCCTTTATCCTGAGAGGTCGTTTTTGCACCAAGCGTGCAGAATCGCAAGATGACTCGTGCAAGGAGCACACATGATTTTTTGTATTGATGGTGTGGTTTACAAAACGCCTTTCAGCAAAAAAGAAACTATCGGGAAACAGCATGGTGCGATCTCGTTCTGAAATAAAGCCATTGAATTATAATCAGAAAACATCTTTTTCTCGTCAGGCTGAAAGGAAATTATGATTTTGCCTATATTTCGGCGGGAGAGCGACCCACCTGGCGAAAAGTTTGAGATCTAAGGAAAACTACCACGGGAAAGACAATGAGGGCGTAATGAAATAAAAGTTTTAACTGAACTGGATAAGTTCGTTTTAAATTCTCAATTTCGCAGTCATTGTTTGCAAAGCAAGAAAATGAAACCTCAATTTACATATGAATAAGAAAAAAGAAGCACTGGGCTGCCTTCTTTATTTTTGCCGAGAAGATTATTTCAAAGAACCACCGAAAAAACCCAAAACAAGCCAACGCATAAAAGCAGAACAGAGTAGAGATCTATTACTGGTAGTTATGTTCGATTTGGCTCTCGACGCTGCCTTCAGCGAACCTGCTAATACAAAGTTCTAAAGACAATTATATGTTGTTGTTTTTATTTGCCTTTTCGGTTTCGCCGTCGCGACAGCCTAAACTTCCTAATAACGACACATTGGAATTAATTTTAAAATCCCACCCTTGGATGAATTTTTGGGAAACTGGTTATGTAAAAGTAGGGGATATGTGACCCATGGTAGAAGAAAACGGGACCAACGGAACGATTAGAAGACCTTACTAATGGCGATAAAACGTCGATCACCTGCTGTTTAAAAAGCGTCTTGAGTGAAATACTCTAAGATGAAAGAAACAGGTCAAAATCTGTCATGAAAAGTATACCATTGACTCTCTTTAAGTATATCTTTGTTTTCTAATATTGAGAGTTTTTGAGGGGAATACATTTGCATTCAAAGTTTTCCTCGACGATTGTCTTGAAAAAGAGGAAATCAATCTTGATTTACATTTAAAACAGCCATTGACGTCCGGCATCAGGTAATGGATTGATATTCGGTTTCAAGATGTTTTTCACTTGACGTGGGAGGTAAAATCTTCCGACTTTTACTGTTATAAACAAAAGAAAAGTTTAAAATACGTCAAACTTTACAATTCTCTCAAGTAAGGAATTGTCAAATTATCGGTTTTGCCTATAATGGCTACTAATTATTGACAAAATTAATACTACCCGTTAAACGTCACAGTTTCCTTTGCGTGACCCAATGAACAAGTCAAGTAAGTAATTTACACTTTTTCCTGTATTGAAAAATTGAATGTTGAGGATAGAGAAAATTAAAGAAAGAAGTTTAATTTTATGACACAAGTCTTTGAATGAAAGGCAGATCTCGACGAGCGTGACGCTTCACTTTCATAAATAAAGTAATGAACGTTTGCATTCATCGAAATCACCCGCGTAAATTTAACAGGAAAATTTACATTAGGGTTGATTTTAAAATTTGAAGGTGTCCTCTTCAAAACTTGTCCTCAATACTGGTTATAGTATGACACTGAAAATTCTATCTATTCTATATTCTGCCTTTGGCCTTGCGTCATGTGCAAAAACAGTTTTCGAAAGGTAAAAAGTTTTCGATAGGTAAAGAGCGGCAAAAATCTGTCTCTCTGTGATGCGATTAGAATTTGTTGTGTCGAACTGCAAACGAAGTTTTCGATATTAGCGTCTGAAGTTATCGGCATGAATTCAATCTTAACTTACATCAGTTGCTAATCCTAACTTGTCAGGTTTGTTTAATTTGTTACTTATTTTAAAGTTTTCTGAATGAGATGCGACAAATTTTATCTAAAGGCGCAAAACGGGCTCGGAAAAGTTCCATCTTTAACCAATCAAAGAGAGTGAATTTCTTAAGGCTTTGCAATTTTTCTTGAGAACACATGATTAACTCAACTCGTATATACTCGGAAGTTTGTAAGGCCACCGTTTCGAAAATTAAGTGTAAACTACAAATAACTTCGCCAGACATATGTGAAATGAGATTGGACATGTGAAAGATGAGTCTAGGCAATAAAATTGAGTCAAGTTAACACCTTACCTTTGCCATACGTAAAATGAATCAACAGCGCAGTCCAAGCCACCAAAACAAATTTTATCAAAGAACTTCCCATAGCAAAGAACTTCCCATGCCCTCTTGAAGAAAAAATGCTACTATATTTATATACCAGGTGAAACAAAAATGCTGTGTTAAGCACTCACTTAGCAGCGTTCGAAGCGATTATTTCCAAGAATAAGGGCTTGTTATGATAGAAAGTTGATATCTTACCATCCGTCACGTGCACATCTCCCCCAATAACAATAATAAAGTACAGAATCTGTTTATTTCTACTTTCCGTTATATTAATGTATGCAGGTGAACAAAAACTATTTGGGCTATTGCAATACTGTTGGATCAGTTAGGATATTTAGGATCGTGGAAACATGACTTAATTCAGTATAAAACATTTCAATTCCGCAATTACCAAATTTATGGAATTTCACTTTTAATACCGAAAGTGAAGACACATTCTATAGAAAAAGATGAAAACAGGTGAAAACGCTGGAAGAAATTATGCATTTGACTGTATTTGGCTAGAAGAGAAATATAAGACAAATCTGATGTAACATTTGTCTGTAGACAAAAGAGGATAAATGTGAGACAAATTTGTGATCACATTTGTCATGGACAAATGTATAACAATTCCTCTACTCGCTCCGACGAAGGGCTAACGCTCGAAACGTCAGCTTTTGTGATCGTTACGGTGGCCAATTTACCATTTCAACTTTGTTGATATATCCAAATTATTTCGTTACTCCCACCGACGCAGCCCCAAACAGTTTCTTTCGAAACTATCAGCCTTTATAACAAATAGAGCATAAATATAACACCATTGTATTTGCACTCAGAAAAATATAGGGTAAAAATGAATAAATTTGAAGCAGAAATCAGTGGTGTCCAAATCACTATATATCTTTCTCCTCATTGATTATTGGGTGTTTTTTCAGGTAAAGTCTGAATTTGAGGTTTTAGAGCCAAACTGTTATGCGATTTCAACAGAGAAATGAAGTAAAAGAAGGAAGAAGTTAATATATTATTAAACAAATAAATAACAGCAAGAAAACAGGAAGGAATCAACTTTCAATTATCCATTAACTTTATTCTTTAAAATTTTTAAGTCATAAACAGTGGAACAATTCAGTAAAATACTCTTTATAATGAAAGTAAGTAAAAACAAGCTTCAAGTGAATATTCCTGCCAATGTCACCCTAATGTCATTACATTCCAGCAGCTTGTAGCTGGCAAAACAAGAAAATAATCCATGATTATATAATGAAATACTTATGTCAGAATTGTCTGATTAAATATTTGGAGGATGTTGCCATTAATTTGAATAGTAATTTTAAAATATCAGAAAATACTGTAATGCAAATGTTTTTTTCCAAAGAGAATCCATAATTCTCAGGAAATATGTATGTTGCTTCCCACATTGTGCTGCACCTGGTGATGACCAATCAATGAAACTGATAATTGATACTAACCGATGGCAGTTAATTGATTAATATCAGAAAGCGACGACAAATTGACAATGAAAAAACCTGTATTTTATCACCAGCAGTAGTAGCTGAAAATATTTAAGTATGATTATATATGATCAATATGTGTACTGCAAAAAATTGATGACAATGAATCACTGTAATTAAGCAATACTCAATTTTGAATTCCCGCCACAATTCGGTCACAGTCTGCTTCACGGCTGGCCGAGTCGTCAGATTGAGGCTAACACAACGTTCTTCGTGTAGTTTTCCTAGCAAACTGTTGTTTGCCACTTCACACATGACTTCAAGTGATAATTTTAGCAATCTAAATCATTTCAAATCTACAAACGATTTAAGAAAACTCAAAGTAGAAGAGCTGAAAGCGATCTTGAGGAATTTTGGCGAGCCAACAAGCGGAAAAAAGAAGATCTTGTCCTTCGTTGCTTCGTTCTTCTCAAACGATCTAAAGCCGGTCCTTTCATTGATACAAACAACGATTCTGTGCCTTCTACATCCTATACAGCTGATGTTACTTATGAAGTAATCTTGTGAAGAAGACATCGAAATACAGCAACCTAAGTTCTGAAAAGAGATATTCTTTGGGCCAAGCCAAACTTGCACCATTTAAAGGCAAGAAAAGCTAATAATACTACTGTACTTTTGGAAAGAGAATAACCCATCCATTATAGACGAGGTATTTGAGGCTCCCAAGTGTCAAGTTTTATCTTGAAATCATAAAAAAATTCTTACTAGTACTTACACTTGCAAGCGGCCTTTACTATATCGTTGTTCGTTCGATCAAAAAACAAAACAGACTTGTATTTCTCGGATTTCATAGAGGCCAGAACCTCTGCTTCAACAAATACATGGCTGCCTTTTCGGCAAAGTTGAAGATCCTTGATGTGGCCTTCTTTGAAAATGTTGAAGGCTTTCAACTTTTTGTATCCAACGCTTGCTGACACATCGAGGTTGCTGTATTTCGATGTCTTGTTCACAAGATAATCATAGAGTTGGACAAACGTAAACGCGGGTAGTTCTCTCAGGTCTTTGCTCCACACGCAATTGTTAGCTTGCCTAATGATTACTTCATAAGTAACATCAGCTTTATAGGATGTAAAAGGCACAGAATCGTTGTTTGTATCAATCAAAGGACCGGCTTTAGATCGTTCGACAAGAACGAAGCAACGTAGGACAAGATCTTCTGTTTTTTCCGCTTGTTGGCTCGCCAAAATTCCTCAAGATCGCCTTCAGCTCTTCTACTTTGAGTTTTCTTAAATTGTTTGTAGATTTGAAATGATTTAGATTGCTAAAATTATCACTTGAAGTCATGTGTGAAGTTGTAAACAACAGTTTGCTAGGAAAACTACACGAAGAACGCTGTGTTAGCCTCAATCCGACGACTCGGCCAGCCGCGAAGCAGACTGTGACCGAATTGTGGCGGGAATTCGAAAATGGAGTATTTGATTTGCATTTTTTGTACATTCATAGACCACTTCCATAAATGACTGCGGGATTAATATTTTTTTGTCTAGATTTAAATTAGCCCCTCTGGCCTCGTTCTCCAGTACAAAATTCAAAAGAATACATTATCTCAAGCAAGGCCAGAAGGGCTAATTTAAATTTCAACAAAAGAATATTAATCCAGCAGTCATTTATGAAAGTGGTCTATGCAGTGTGGTCTTTCATCATGTTACAACAAACAAATCATGTGGTTCCAGAAAATACCCATAATTACCAAGAGGATAGTTATTGGAAATTACGAGAGGGAGGGGTCTCGAAAGCCAAAATTCTTAAGGGATCGTATGAAGTAAAACTGAAAATTCAAGAGGGGTGGGAGGGTCTCAACAGAACAACCATCCTTGGGGGAGGTATGGGTATTTTCTGGAACCACACATGCACATTTTCAGAAACATTTTCAGCAATCGTGGTTCTTACAGCTAAACTCAGAAAACTTTGAATGCCTGAAATATTTCAAAAATTGTTGATTGTTTTGTGACCAGTCACAAGAAAGTTCAGGACATGCAAGCAAAACTCAAACCAAAAACTAATTACTGTTCTGTTTGTGGTTTTGTTTCCTTGTTTATGATGTTGCAACACAGTAACATTGCATTTCTGGAGTTCAAGGTTTTCTGAGTTTCATGGTAAAATACAGTAGTTGTCAGTAGCAACACACTAAAAACTCAATTCTAATTACTAGTAAATTTTTCTTTCAAGTGGTAATACAAAGAGAACATTTTCTCTCTTCTATGTTTTCACAGTTCCAAAAAATTTGCATTGAATTTTTTGAACAGGAAGGTACGATGCAGGTCCTAGTGGTTCAAAAATGTCCTTACATCAAATTTCTGTGGTTCCACTCTGGCGCTTACGTCTGTCTGGGTGCTTCTGAAACCATGAAACATAGGCCATGACAAGGGTTTTCCACTGACCATGGATGCAAATATCGTTTCATGTAGTACCGGACAACTGCAGGCCTTGCATCTGCTGTGTCAGTATCTATTTGGCCACCAACTCCAACCCAAGCTGCAATGACATAGGAAGAACGCTCTCTTCTTGAGTCAAGGGAGCCATACCGCTCACTGCAGAATTCCACGCTGGCATAACGGTAAAAAATGACAGTTCCATTTCTGAATTCCACTCCTTCTAGAAATGTTGAATAAGACTCCATTAGA